>NC_141770.1:10417500-10717500 GCF_051362555.1 Lingula anatina
CAATACTCGTCAGATGTCTAATATTTCATTACAGATTTATGAAAAATGATCTGTATTGTAGATTCATTTGACCCAAAACATGTCATAGCATTTATTGAATTTTATTTGCACAGAAATACACCATTATTAAAGTATCACATAGTAAAATTTTATTGAATAGTGAGGCATGAGATGTTTAGCTCCCCCTCAAGATAATAAATAAATAAATAAATAAATAAATAAATAAATAAATAAATTCAGAAATAGAAAAAAAAAAAGAATTTTAGCTCCCACTGTCTAGTCAGTTTATGAAGAACATTATTTTATATTCTTCTCTTGCTCACATTGATATCATCAAAAAAAAAAGGATATTTGAAATTGAATGAAATAAAATACCTACCTTCATTTTTCCACAAATTGTACCAATTCTCCTAAGAAAGATTAAGCTCACCCCTCCCCCTTCAGGTTAAAAAAACATTTTAGGACTCACTGTTGGCCCCAGTAGCATAAGTTCACAGCTTTTAAAAAGAAAGGGTACATATTTATTGTGGGATCAAGTTAAGGGACGTAAAAAGATTTGTGTACCTTTTCAGAAATGGATGTTATTTTAGCCAGTTTGATGTTGATGACAAGAATAAAAGAACTAGATGGAGAAAATGGGTACACATATTTTTGTGGTTTGAAAGCAAGAAAAGATTTCTTTCAGAAGAGATACAGAAAAGGAGTAAGTATTTATGTATATATAAATACCAGCATGTGGACTTGTATTTCAGATGAGAATGATTAAAAGGACTAATCTTTGAAAATCATTCAAAAGAGTAGCATAGGTAGTGAGCATTAACGATTCCATCTATCATCGTAAAATGCAAATTCAGGGAATGGAGAGGCTTGTTCAATTCAAAAACTCTTTTTATGATGATATCTTTTTGCTTCTGATTTTGGTTCGCAAGCCAAGAGATGGCCATTTTTTAACTGTCTCATATCTTGAATTTTAAGGTTTGCTTCAAGTGTGCACTGTAATGTGCAATTCCGGTACACTAACCAGTAGAAAAATTTTTAACGTGATAAGAGTGACTGTGTGGCTTTTGCCTAAGTGCACAGCAATGGGACAAAAGTTCTTGTGCACTAAAAACCAGTTGAAAGATTTGTTTACATGATAAGAATTAATGATTGAATGGTTCTTGCCAATGTGCAGCACAGCAATGGGACAAAAGTTACTGACCCTTTGAGACACCATTCATTGGTGCCATAGCACTTGTTTAGCTACTGAACAGAAGTATACAGTCTTTTCTGTTGCAGAATTTTGTAACACCCTGTGACAGTACCCTCATGTCTGTATTTGTCTACCAGTTAGCTGTAGCAAGCGGGATGTCAGCATTAAGAGTTCTTAAAATGAACAGATCGGTTGTTGAGTGTCAGGGCAAAATTGCTTGTAAACATAGTAGAAACCAACAGTCACAAATGCGCGCATAACCTTAACAGTCTTATTGCGGAATATTTGCTACTACCCTTGCTCTACAATCACAGCAACTTGGAAACTGACAAATTCTATGAAGGTAATATAATTTTTGCATCCACTGTACCAGAGTAGTGACAGTAGTGAATCAACCTCTTTCAGATGCGGGCTGGAGTTTTGACATGCTGAATTTTATCACCTGAGCATTGAGCAAGCTATTGAGGAAGACAGGGCTTTGGTAGTTTCTGGTCAAACAAAAAAAATAAGAATCCTCTCCAAAACCAGCTAAGATTTAGTATAGCAGAAAACATTCCAGTACAGCTTTATCAGACTTATGGATGTGAATTGCTCCATGCTCGTAATGAGGAATTTCTGATTACTTCTGGTGATATGGAGGTGACTCGACGTCTGTTAAAGGGGGTAGAAATGTACCAGCATTTTCTGCTTTAAGATGAAACAAACATATTACTAGCTAAGCGTCAACAAAAGAGAGAGAGCTTAGTTTTGCCAGGCCAGCCAGCTAGGCAACTAACATTCTGAACAGAAAATTGCTGGTGCCTCAAACTCAATTGATTTGCTTCTGATAAGCAAATTGCAGGAGAAGGAATCCAGACTTAGAAAAATAAGTGTTGGAGGACATGGTTTGAGTACAAAATAGTGAAACAAGAAAAACAAACCTCCAATACAGCTTGGAAATGATTTTCTGACAGAGCCAGAGTTGGAGAAAAGAAAGACGCAGATAAAAAAAACAATCTGAAAGAGGATACGAAGAAATTGATAGTCTGTTAAATGCTGAAGACAGGGAAACAATTCTAGGTGTGAAAGAAACTAAGGACAATAATACTGTCACAAAAGAGACTTTGATAACTTGTCTTTTAGGAAAAAAGACAAGGAAAGAGCAAAGATTGGAAATAGATATAAATGCATTCCCATGGGAAAAAAATTAAGAAATGGCAACAACTCAACCACGTAGGTTCTTGCATGAGTCTATGAATGCTGAATTTGATAGAAAACTTAATTAAAATTAATTGTGGTTTAGTGGGTCACAAATGCATGTAACAATATTTTTTTTCAGGATGAAATGATCTGTTTTGCCTGCAGATAATCACCTTGAAATTAAAGCATAAAATGTTTTGATGGATAAACAGTTTTTCATTGTCTTAAGATATTTTGTATGTGACGAGCAAAAATTGAAATGGCTTTCCTTTATCTTTTCAGATTACCGTGAATCTGACATGCCCGATTCCCCTGAGTCAAAGCCTCTAACACAACCGTCGCCTCCAGGTAATCTCATGGCCATACCACCAAGGTCACTCTCCACTGGAAGCACCATGTCTGGTAAGAACTTAACCTCGGTCTGGAAGGCAGGAATGGGGATTTTCTTCCTTTTTGAGGGTTATTTCCTTTTTTATTTGAATGAAAGTTGTAAAGAATCTATGGGAGCACCATCTCTGGGAAGAAGTGCTGTCTGAATGGCTGGGATGGCATTTTTTTCCCCTTTTTGAGTGTTACTTCCTTTTTCATTTCAATAGTGTAGTTATGATGGGAATTTTCTTCCTTTTTGAGCCTTTTTTTTTCATTATTTGAATAAAAATTAGTATGGTTGGCTGGATTTTGTTAGATATTCAAAAAAAGGGGGATGTCAGGAATGTTGTGAAGGGAAACAGGGTTTATTCCTATGTTTGCATATAGCATACAGTTTATTTATCATGTTAATTTGTCTGTATTTGATTTTTTTGTATTTGATTTGTTTGTTTGTTTAACTAAAAAATATAGTGAGAGAAAGTTATGTACTCACTAGATAAAGAAAAAAAGACCCATTTTTTTGGGAAAAAAAGTATTTTGGTCAAAAATAGATATAAAACCTTTACTCTGTGACAATTTAGGATATCAACCATAAATAAGTTTTTTTATGACATTGTATTTTCTAAACCGTGAAATAATATGCAGATAATTGTTGTAGACATAATTACAATCATGGACAAAATCCTGTTGGTTTGCCCACATCAGTTCTCAATTTCATTTTTTTCTACAATTGTGTTGGAAAAAATTTACACACATTACTACATGTGCTTTGGCTTTTGTGCACTTTCAGCAAAAGAAAAAACTCTGATAATTTGAATCTGATGGTATTTTACTACAAAATTTAGTAATAATGTTTGACATTATCCCAATTTACCAGTCTGCAAAGATGATATCAAAGTCTAGGGGATTTTTTGAAATCTGTAAAGCAATAATGTTATATGATAGGTTTGCATCGGTTTACTTAAAAATCCCATGTTGGAACATTTAAATTGCAAACACTGGAGAAAGTGAATAAAATTTAAAATTAAAGACAATATATTAGCTTTGGAATGAACAAAACGATAAAAAAAATATTGAAAGCTTATTATTGCAGTCCTAATTAAATGAAAGTGGTGACATTTATATACTCCTGTAAGGATAAAATAATGTGATAGTAAGTTTCATACTTTTTCTATCAGCTAAAGAACAAGAGAAATATATCAGTACTTTCAACAATATATTTTTATGATTAAATTTGGGGTAGTTTTTTGTCTGAGATTAAAGTTGTGAAAAAATCAAGACTGAAATATCTCTGTACAATCATAGATACATGTTCTTTAAAATTCACTCAAAAGGAGAAAAGTAATGATTCTTTTAAAAAAGAAAACAAAGAAAAAACATATTTTTCATTGTATAAGAATTGTTGTTTATCTTCCCATGGCTGGTTTTCCCACCATCTCTTGCAAGCTCTTTTCCATTCCAGCATTTCACAGTTGAATTGAAATGCTTTCAGGCCAAACTGAGAATACACATCCCTTGAGTTGACCGTTTGACTTAAATCTATAGATTTACTGAAATTCAATCAAAGCCAAGGTAAATAGACCATTTTCTAAACCTTGGGTTACAAATATCATTCATGAATTATAAAGTAAAATGCTGGTTCTTTTGAATCGAGGCCCAAGCGCAGTCGAGGGAAGAGCTGCTCGCTTCCCCTATGCGTCTTTGTAAAACTGAGTGTGAGATGAAGTGAAGCCTCCCTGCAGACGGCGGGGATAGCCAGGGAAGCGAATTTCCCTCTGTTTGGATGATATATCCTACAGTACTCATGTGTGAAAGAGAGTTAAAAAGCTAGAAAAGGTTGGATTTTGTGTGAAATATTCAAAACTGGGACAACGTCAGGGGAAGAAGAGAGTTGTGCTGTTTTTTTAAGCTTTCTCTGATCTTATCCCTGATTACAAAGTATCATATTTTCAATTTGAATTCAATTGATTATTGAGATAATGATGTAATTTATACCAGTCTTCCTTATTTGTGAACATGCTTGATGGAGCTCTAGACATTAGGTCATCCCATTTTGGTAATCATATCTTTATCCCAGTGAAAATTATCTGAGTGAATGTCATTATCATTTGAAAGTCAGGTGTCCTATTGAAATTCTCTCCAAATAATAAACTTGCATGCATCATGCTGAAAACACTTGATGAAGCAGGTAGTTTTTTTTATTTTGTCCCCTTATCTTTTGATTTGTACACCTTGAAAATTTGAACTATCAAGAGTCACGAAGATTTAAGTTGAGATTTCAATGCAGCGAGATGAAAATTTACCAAAAGCTTTCACATTAGACTGATTTCTGTGCCCATTAAGTTACCTCTGTTGCTGGGAAAAACAAAGATTTAAGTTACTATTTCAATGCAGTAAAGCAAAAATTTACCAAAAGCCTTGACACTGAACTAATTTCTGTGCCCATAAAGTTATTTCTGATGCTGGGAAAAATAATTAAAGTGCTAATGATAACTATAAAACAGTTCCACTCTTTCATCTTTAGAACAACAGCAGTAACCTTAAATTGTACTGCAGCAGCAGGTTTTGCACAGCTATAATCCAGCATGATATGATTTTTTTATGAGAAGCCCTCAGAAATATGGAGTACCAGATGTTGCAGCTAGATGAAATGTAAACTTAACTCTGTTCCACTCCAGTTTAGACAGCATATGAAGGGATCCCAAAAACTTTTTATTTTGATATTTAGAGCAGTTGTCTGATAATGGCTCTCTAATTTGTGAAATCAGCCATGTTTGGGTTTGGTTGGGTCAGGCCAAGGTCATGTCAGGTCAAGGTCCGGTCAAGGTCAGATCAGGATTCAAAGTAAACCTGTCATCCCCTGCTATGCAACTGATCTGAAGTTCCAAAGTTAAACAATCACCACTCATTGGAGGGAAGGATTTCAGAAGGGGATATTGCAGTCAATTGTCCTTTTTGAAATTAATTTGCAACCTAACTTTATGAAGTGTAAATAACCTTTCTGAATGGAGAGGAAAATTTAGAAGTAGATTGAGAGATTTTTTTTATAAATAAATATTTAAATTTTAAAGTTAAAGATGTGGAAAAGGTTTGTTTATAGAAAATTAATCATTAAATATATCATCATATGAAAATGAAAGCCCACATAAACATATGATGAAACTTACGGTATATCACACAACTGATTTTCATTTTCTAGAGGCCCTATATATTTGACATTTGGATGTAAAACATTAATGAAAGTTAAACAAATGAGCAACAGGTTACTTGTTCATGTCTTTAACATTCAATTTTCATTATCATATGATACAATGTATCAAGTTAAGTTTTTTTCTCATATTTCTTCTTATTATTGTGTATTTTATTTTTTCATTATGAGTACTCCAAAAAGGTGCATGTGTGTATGCCAGTGTGTGTTTGCATGCATGTCCCATGAATTATCAAAGGAAACAAACTGTTTTATTTAGTGTCTGTCAGCATGAGTGTTTGCTTATAAAATATAATCTTGTATTCCTTTTGTCATTTTTGAGTGCGGCAGGATGGTAAAATTTTCCATTTTGTTTTAATAGGGCATCAGATAGTGTGTCAAAAGAGAAAATCTTTAGCTTCAGTGACAGCCAGTTTTACCTTATTATTCCTGGTTAGAATTCATATTGTTCAAGTTGCTTTAGGAACCATTCCCAGACCCTATCGTACTTACTTTGGATCGATCTATCTCCAAGGGGATTCTGGCAAAATTGCAATCAACTTAAGCAGCTTAGATGTCCGTCACACCTACTGAAGCTGCTAGGGGGTAATTAGTTATCATTAAGCAGCTTCAGTAGGCGTGCCAGACATCTAAGCTGCTTAAGCTGAAACCAATTTAGTAAGACACCCCTTGGAGATGGATCGATCCTGTTAGTATGGGAACCCAGTTTAAGTTTATTTATTCTTAAAAAGCAAAATATTTTTTCCATCTTTGAAGGCATGAATGGCAGTCACTCCCCACACAGTAGCACCAATGGCCGCACGCCATCACCACCATCTATGGGAAATTCAACCTCCTCGCAGCAGCTGCCACCAGCCTGTGGCGCTCGACAACTCAGCAAACTGAAAAGATTTCTGACGACCTTGCAGCAGTTTGGCTCTGATATATCACCAGAAATCGGGGAACGTGTACGAAGCCTCGTACTGGCACTTGTTGTAAGTTATGATATAGGGGTTTCAGTTCATTCAAAGTATATGTATGATTTATGAGAGAAAACAAAAAGAACTGTAGAAATAAAAGGTATAAGTCTACTCAGAGAAATGAAATATTTAGCATTTATATGCAAAATAACTAAGGTGTATTGAAATATATTAATACATGTGTAAATCAAGATACTGTGTTTTCTAAAAAAAGTCTTTTGCGAAGAATCACCAACAAAAATGCTTGTTTGAAGTGCATCGGAGTCTCAGTTTCTTTCAATGAAATACTTCTTACAATCAAATAAAAAATATTGAATTTTATACGTAAAAAATTAATTGACTTCTCAATACAATTTTATTACATTTCAGAATAATCATCTTTCTATTGAAGAATTCCACAGCAAATTGCAGGAAGCTACCAATTTTCCTCTCAGGCCTTTTGTCATCCCATTTCTAAAGGTAACCGTGGATGCTGGTCTGAAATAAGATTTTTTTTCTGCTTTGATACACACACTTCACTTTATCCTTGCTCTCTTTAAGGTGTCATAGGTCACATGATAGCAGTTTTCAGATTTGAAACTAAGATTTGACTTTCCTGTTTTACAAATGATCTGATGCACATACTGTAAATGTAAATAAAATTGGTTCATATCAGACCCTGGGCCCAAGAAGTGACAGCAAAAGTATTATTTCTTGTGGTTTAAAACGAATACACCCAATTAAGAATTTACTTTGTTATAACCCACACACATACATACACACACACACACACACACACACACACACACACACACACACACATTTACATCTCTCATAAGGAAGTTTTCAAGAAAACATTGTTTAGATATATTGTTGGTGAAAGCAGGAGACATAATTCTCTGTATTTCTTCATATGGCAAGCAGAATATTTATCTATCCTTCACTTGTGACTTTGATGTATTCTTTATTCAGGCAAATTTGCCCCTGCTACAGCGTGAACTCCTTCACTGTGCCCGCATGGCAAAACAAACCCCGCAGCAATACCTGGCACACAACGAACACATTCTGTTCGACCCAACACACTCGCCTCTGGAGCCCCAGGACATGCTGGGACCTGAGATTAATGAGAATGGCAAACGGCGGCTGTCCCCTGATGGGTAAGGGGATTTTATGTAATTCCAATACACTGTATGTTATTCAGAGTGTATGCACAAAATTTTACCAAAAACCAACCGTAAAAGACTGGTTCAAAGCAGTACCTGTTGTTAAGTCATTAGAAGCATATATATATATATATATATATATATATATATATATATATATATATATATATATATATATATATATATACCAGTAGTTTTCTTGCAAATACATAAGGAAACTTTATTGATTTTAACAAAATTTTGTTTTATTACATTTAAGATTTGAAGATTTGATTTTGTTAAATTATAAGTTGGGTGTAAAGTTTTCTTGTAAGAAGGGAGGTCATATTCATTTAAAGAAAAATATGATTTTCTTTATATCTAAAATTTGTTGTTTTGAATTTGTTCTCCTCAAATTACTTCAGGCAATCAGATTCTCTTTTCTCATTTTCAGTTCCAAAGAAAATGGCTGCACGCCTAGTCCCGAGGGTTACCCTCCTGCCAAACATCCTAGGTCCATCAGTCCTGCCAGTAATACCAGCCGCGTCAGCCCGCAGAGCACACTCAGCATCAACACAAATGGGCCAATCCGATTGGATGATTTAAGAGAAATGAGGGAACGAGAGGAGCGTGAAAGGTTACAGCGGGAAAGGGAGCTTCAGATGAGATTACAAGATAGAGAAAGACATTTAAGTGGTTATGGTGAGTCTAACATAATTATTTCATAACCTTTTAGATGTCAGTATTTTGTCTTTTTTTGTGTATTTTTCAGGGTTGTTTTTATTTTACTTAACACATTGGTAGATTTGAATTGCCAAAGTGTGTCTTTTTATGAATGAATATTACCTTTCATAGCTTTATGTACTTGTTAATTTTTATTTTAAAAAAATGTGTGTTTTAAATAGTCACAATTTACCACACAGGTCAAATTTGGGCTTAAATTTTCTTCATTTTACTTCATTTCACTTGAACTACCCTAACTTGTTTTGTGAATTTAAATATATATTTTGTGCATTTCAGCATTTCAGAGACCAGAGGCGTACATGGATCATATAGACCGTATTGATGATGACTGGAAACACATTGATAATGTGAGCATATAATTTGACTTCATTATATGATTTTTAAAACATATGTAAAATTACGAATATAGTTATTTATTACCTAGCTTATATTTCAAAATGTGTGGCAGACTTGGTTTGTATCTCAGCTGGCCATTTAATTTTGATTTTGAACCATTGGAAAACAGTTTGTATACCATTTCCCATCAAATGATGTCATTGGGATTACTAACCATAAAAAGCCAATCTAATCCCTAAGTTGCCCAGCCCAGTGCCTAGTATAAAGTGACAAAAACAACTGCTCTGCTATACTGATACTTCCACGCGGGTAGTTTTAGAATAAAGCACCCAGTTGTGTCATATGACAAACTTAAAACCAATAAAGTTACTATTGATGTTACTATATATACAGTGTATGATGCAATATGGCTTCAGGTAAAAGCTTAAAATTTTCTACTCGACTGATTTAGGGAGTTGAAATGGAATTGAAGTTACCATCGCGCTACAATTAACACAGTAATATGAGCCACCAGTAAATATAGCTAAACCATGGGAAACGTATGTGTAATTATGCAAAACACCAGCATCTTTCTGCTGAATGATTGAATACACACTATGGAGTCTAGCATAGTATGGGGCTAGAGCCCGTATGCCAACTCATGTTTGAATTGTATAGGTAAAGCCCTGTTCACACAAACTACAACCTGGATTAGTTCTGCCCTGTATTGGTCACATTCTCACCAGTTTATTTTTTACTCAGCCATATTCTTTTTTTTTTTTCAGTCTATTTTGTGAAAAAGTACCCTTTTGTTTACAACTGAAAATGATGGAATCTGATAAAGGGACATGTTGAAATGAGTGAAGTGCTTGAAATTTTTGAGTGATTACGGTATACAAATGAATTTGCAAGTTTTGTAGACTTATGTACTACTTCCTACCTGCATTTTTTTTTTTTACTGAGAGACTGAATGGGTTTGTAATTGTATATACATCTATTCATACTGCAGGCTACATTGTAAGTTAGTTATAATATATTCAATGGTGTGATTTAATAGATGAATGGATGAATGAAGGATTGTTTTGCTGTGAGGAAGTAAAAAGCATTAATTCTATATGACAATCTCTCTTATCAAGACTACTCTTTTGAGTAATAAAAAATGGCCATTTGAAAATAGCACAATACTAAATGGGAATATGAAATATTTGTGAAGGAGTTTGCCCCACTTCTTATCGAAATAGGTGTTAATCTTAGACATAGAAATGTAGAAGTTTTAGTACTGCAGTACCATCTCTCATTTCTGAAGAGATTTTGTCCATCTTTTCATGTATCATTTTGAGGCTGTCTAATCAGTCCTTTGTATTGAGACAGAGTTGACTGCATTATATTTTAATGAGATTGATCTTTTTAGACATTCCTTGAAAAGTCTTAATATGTAGGTATGACATATTGTATTTATTTATTTATTCTTTCGTCATATTGATAAACGAACTGACTTTTTCTTTCAGATGTTGCACTGCATTGTGGGAATGGTGGACAAAACAAGACGCGCTCTTGATGTGCTGCGCGAACGCTGCCAGCGCGATCGCGAGGAACTGCACACCTGGATGCGCAGACATGCAGAGGGGGTCGACCAGGACATGAAGAAACGCACCAATGAAATGATGGCGCACACGCTGAGACAGACCGAGGACAGAGTAACGGAGGTCAAAAGGAGGGCAGGTACGAATCAGGGTAAACCGTTACTCTTCCTCAGTAATGGCTATAAGCAAATATGTAACTGTAGTTCTTTAAAAGATAAGCCATCTTATCATAGTGTATTCCAATAAATGTATGAAAAATTAAGTAAAAGAATTCCAATTGATTGATACATTTTATGGACTGATTGCATTAAATACATTCCAGCACAGTAGTATAAATGTGTTTTTAAGTTAATAGTTTTTTTGTGAAAAAAGTCTTGTTTTATTCTACAGAAAAGATACTACAAAATTGCTGCTCATATGTGAAATGAATGAGTGCCAGTTTAGTAGCAAAAATGTAATTGTTAAAACTGCAATGAAGATAAAATTAACCATGTGTCTAATTTCCAGAGGAAGCAGTGAATGAAGTCAAACGCCAAGCAGTGTCTGAGTTGCAGAAAGCTGTAGCTGCTGCTGAGGCCAAAGCTACTGATCTTGTCCGCGAGGAGCGTGCAAAGATGGAGCGTGCTGTCAAAGATGCACGGAAACAGACCCAGGAGGAAATTTTGACGATGGTGAACACTCAAGATGAATCGAGTGAGGTAGGAACACACCTCAATGACTCCAACTCAAGTGCTTAGCACTCTATAGTAAGTTGGATATAAATCCCAGCTTACTAGGTTCCCCCACCCCCTTTTCCTTTCCTCCTTTGCTCAGCAACCACTATTTTTTTTTTTTTTTTTTTTTTTTATGGCAAGACACATTTCCAAATTTTTAAAAACCTTGATGTTCTGAAGTTCAGGCATCTCTTTGCTGGTTATGTCAAGATTAGCAGTATAGCAGATCCAGGGGGCATTACACCCTACACTTTCCCTGTCTTCTCTCTACTAGGCCCTCACTGCCCCCCCCTCCTCCCCAACAAAAATAGAGAGAGAAGAAGGAATGGGATATGTGTCAGTAATGCAAAAATATATATGTGTATATCCTTCCCCTCCCCTTCTACCCACAGCAAAATCCTGGGTTTGCCTGTGCATTGACTGCCAACACCAGGACCTCTCAGATTATTTAGAACCAGGAACACTTGTATTTTGTAAAATTCATTTTAACTATTTCAAGTTTAAATTTAGTTGTTAAATGGCCTAGTCCCACACCTGGGTTTTTAGATTGGACAGTTTTAATGTACTTGTACTTCCTCGTGTCAATAAAATGGAGAGAAGGTCTGCATCTGTTAAACAATATAAAATTGTATACAAAAATCACCAGATACGAGGAATCCTTTGATATCTCTTATGATAATTTGTATGTTTGTATTTGAACATACATGTATATTTATAACATTTGTTTTCATATTTAACATTTCAGAGCTGTTGGAACTGTGGTCGGAAGGCAAGTGAGACGTGCAGTGGCTGCAACATTGCAAGGTACTGCGGCTCTTTCTGCCAACACAAAGACTGGGAAAACCACCATCATGTGTGTGGACAGGCACAAACGGCACGCGAGGCCCATGCTGCACATGCACAACATCCCAAAGCTGCAGCTGCTGCAGCCACCACAACTGCCACTACTTCTACTTCATCCTCCTCCTCCTCATCGTCAGTGGTGACACATTCACGGGGCGCAGACACAGTGGTAGCAAGCACAGAAGCAACCACCACTGCATCCACCTCTGTCACCAGTCACATCAATACAGTCACCACCTCATCAAGTCGACCAGAATCTAGGTCAAGTTTGCCAAGGTCAAGGTCAAACACACCAGAAAAACCAAAAGCGGAGGCTGCAAGATAAACAGGGGTGTTTACATTATATTTTGTTTATTATTTTGATAGAATGGTGGTGGCTGAAATATTGATTGACAGTACAAAAGATGATAAACTTGTTCACATTTCATCCTGGAGAAGGTGACATTGTGTGTGCATTTTTTAGGGTTATAGATGTTGAATGAACTTTTCAATAGATGTCAGCACGGGAGCATGCATTTTCCTTATAAATGATTGGGATTTTGAAAGCCTGCCAAGTGCTTGGAAGAGTCATCATGTTGGGCTGTCTGTCATGAAGTATGTGAACATGTAAACAGCTACCGTTTTTTTTTTTTCCTTTTTCTGTGATGAACTCCTCAGCAGTGTTATTTGTATTCATGACCACAATTGATGCCACATATTTGTTTATAGGAAGGAAAAACCAGAAAAAAACTGCCAGCTGTACATACGTGTAGTAGATTAGGACATTAGTAAAGCATACAAATGCAAAAACTGGATGAAGTGTTTTCATGCTCAGCAGGTAGAAATCCATTGATAACTGATGTGGTGTTTATGGCCTGTATTTTTCAATTTTTCAATATTACAAATTGTGTAAAGAAAAACAGGGGAAAAAAGAAACTTGGGCTATGTAGAAATGGCTGTCATCAACATTGCCTGTTCTTTCACAATCATTGGGTAAATTTTGGGGGAAAATCTTAACTGGAGGTGGATGATTTCCCAAGTCCAGACACACAAGCTCTGCATGTTTAAACTAATTACTTACAAAAATATGAACAAAATCAGACATAAATGATCATCATGGATGTTTTGTTTTTCGTACTAGTGAAATATAAGAAGTATTGAAGTTTTTATTCATTTATTTATTTATCTTTATCTTAATTTTTTCTTTAGTAATTCTAATTTGTTTATCTCAAGATCATCAAAAATTTGGAATAGATGATGTTTAATGAATATTCTCCAGGTACATAAGAATGATGCAGAACATTATAATAAGAGGGATTTGTGGAGAATAAACTTGCACTTAAAAAAGCTGAGTATATCAACTTTTAAATATCTAATCTACATACAAATGCATTGTACAAATTCATGTTTCAAACACCAAATGTCTATATGTATAAGATAGTAGGTACGTGTATATCAAAAAGAAAAAAGTATTTGGATCTCATCAGATGGTGTCGTGCATTAGGGTTAGTGTACAGTCATTGTTATTATTTCAGTATATTCTAAAATACTGAAAAAGGTGGTTTTATGAGTACAAAGATTTGTCAAAGAAGTGGAAAGGAGACTTTTCTTAATTCTTTGTTGATTTGTAATTAACTTTGGCGTGATGATTGATACAAGCTGTTATGGACTATATTTTGTGTGTGATCAAGACACAAAATGACCTCTTGCTTTAAGATAAGACTGCAGTCTTTATGTAGATATAAATTGATGTGCTTTTGGAAAAGTCACTGTTATTAATCGACTATGGAGAAATTAGAAAATAGATATATATTTTCCTGTAGTTTTGTAGCTGTCAACCGTTGCCATATTTTCTGCAAATAAAACACTGTATTTAGACTGTATATTACCAAATAAATGTGACAAAAAAGAAGAAAAATTAATTGATTTCAATTGCAGACTTGATTGTATCAGGTATCTTCATCCTTTAACAGTTAAATATTGTAAACCTCTATATGAATTAAAAGCCCAAGATCTCACGCCGCTCCATATATTGTATGTATGAAAAAGATGCTTTATTAGTACTATTATTAATATGTACACATGCAGGTATAGTGGCCATCACGAGCTTCTCACCAAACAACTTCTACTACTAACTTACATTTAGAACTGACTTTAGATTATTTAGTTTCTGTTGAGAGTTGTACCCCAGAAATACAGACCGCTTGAAAATTTGACAACTGCAATTGTTAAGCATATAACAGAATTTCAAAGTATTCAGAGTTCTCTGTCCACATATATAAGTGTGATATAATAACCAAAGGTAGTATATTAAATTAAAAGTGATATTAGTTTTGGACAAGAAGGGTTATATTAGTGCACATAGAGCTGATGTTGACAAAGGTTGGGCTCAACCAAAGGATAGGGTTACAGTGTATGGAACAGAAGCCAAGGACTTTTAACAATGTAACACTCACACATGATGGATAACCTGTTATGTATTATGTCACTCAGATATCAATATTTTCACTGATATTGCAGATTTTTTTTCATCAGGGCTTGTACATTGTATAATGTATTCCTACAGGGTAATTTTAGGACCTGGTTTCATTAGAGATCGGAGATGGCAGACAATTTGATCTTATGTCACAGGGATGCAGTGAAAAATGTTAAGAAATTTATCTACTAGTGATGTAGATTTTGGTAAATATTGTTATCTTAAGGAAAAGTTTATTTACAGAGAACATTTTATTTTAAGATCCCTCAGGTCTAAGTGAATTCCTGATTGATATTTTTTTTCTAAACATATATGTACATTATTTCTTTGTCATTTGTCTCATCTACACATGGTACATTTCTTGAAATTGACGGATACATTCATGAAATATTAATTGCTTGTCATTTGGCTTTTAATGTTTTGCAACCAGGGTACATTGCATTTTTGTAGAAAGTCAAACAACTTTCATTAATTAATCTTAGGATAAATTGTTTTTTAAAATTATAAGCAAGAAATATTTACTATATTTTTTTCCACTGCCTGTTTCATTAAAATTGTACATGTACCTTGTTTGTTGATTGTAAGTGCATTAACTGAGTTGTACAGTGAAGTATAGTTCACGTGGTCACTTTTTTTCTGCAAATAAAAGGAAATTTGGAAATGTGTAAATTTGTGTTGGGTTATTGTTATAGATTGAAATGAGCATTAACCCTAATTAGTAATACAATCATGTAGTACTATGGCCTAGTGTCAACAGCACAGTGCAAATATGAGGGCTTTCATAGACCCTAACGAGCAACAATTATGGAAAGAGGATGCATTGGTGGCTACAGAAAAATTTTGAAGATTTTTCAGCCCCCCCTCCCCTCTTTTTTAATTTAATAAACATCTAGGAATCTGTTTTCCATTCACCACTGGAGCAACATTGATAAAGCGTAAGGGAGAAGGCCTTAGGTCCAATACTACACACACACACACACACACACACAGTCCTAATTACAACACTGGCAAACAATTTACGTGCTTTAAAGAAATTAAGGAAAAGTGAGAGAATTTCTGCATCATTTGTCCAAGCAAGGAGTTTTTTTAACTCCTTGGTCCAGTCTTGAACCCACTACACGGTGAATAATCGGTCCAAGATACCATAGACAGTTGCGTTTTTCTTCTCTATCACAATCCAGTTCTGACAACTAGAATGGATAACAGTTCATCTAACGCATTGCAGGCACTGCAGGGCTTCTTTCACGTTTGATTATTGAATTTTTGCAATCATGATTGTTATTTGAAAGGTCTTAACCCAATTTTAACTCGTTTTAATAAAATATGCAAGTATAAATCAATTAGTAAATCCATTAACTAATAAACAGATTAATAAATTGACAAAATATCAAAACTGTAAAAAGAATTGATGGAATTCTTTTGTGTATGACTGCCCGCGAAATTTTATTTTTGAGTTTGTCCTTTGTTTACTTATTATTCATGCGAAGTACATTTTCCGTTCTTTCTCTTTTGTCCTTCTTTGTTCTCTCTCTCTCTCTCTCTCTCTCTCTTTCTACTAATTATAGCGTTACAGGCCACTGCACTTACATAACCGCACCGTCACATGCCTGTACCACACCCTGCACTGAACAGTTTTCATATCACAGCATACATATATATATATATATATAAGGCTTTCTCTATATTTCTTTTTGCTCACTTCACTTTCGTGCTTGGAACGGGACAGAGAAATCCAACGACACAGTGTATTATCTCACTTAGTCGGAGGAAAAGGTAAACTATTTCAACGCTACCGTAAACTTCTCCAGCTTTGGGTCTTTACAACGTTTCTATCTATCCTTTTATAACGATATTAGCACACTAAGTCGAGGACAAGGCAAACTACACTCAAGGATAAAAGAAACGCAACATTTTGCCTGAGGATTAGAAATGGATGTAGGGTTCATATAAAATTGGCGGATCTCAAAAATAAAATTATTCTGCCCACAAAAACTTCCAAAACTGAGTGCTGTGTTCCTTGAGTGTATTTCAACGCTTACATAAACTTCTCAGGCTTTGGGTCTTTGCAACGTTTTTGTCTATCCTTTTTCTTACACTTTCGTATGTACTTCGTGTAAATTTCAGTTATCAATTTTTTAGGTTATTTTTCTTGTATTTTAATTTGTTTTCAGTATTTCTATATTAGCGCTACATTTTTGTAACTGTTATTTATTTTGTTTTATTTCATTTTCTTTCAGTTTTATGTTTGAATTTGAAATAAAACAATTCAATCATTATTGGAGACTTCTTTCTTGACTGAGGGCAGCTACATTTTGACCCATTAAAACAACCAAACTGAATCAGTCTGAATAGGGAAAGAAACTTGGAAAACATCACTGCTGTTCCACGTATAACCTTGCTTTTCTTTTTATTTCCACAGCTCCTGGCCAATAAAGAAATGCAATGTAAAGACCGCTTTTTGTCGGTTACAGTTTGAACAAATTTACCATAATGTTGAAAATAACGTATTAAATTAGTTCAGAGGCGACTTTCTTCACGGCGGCATAAACCTCTTTCCCACTGGGAAGAATTTCAGAGGTCGGGATGACAAACCCATTAGAAGCATTGCCATCAGGGCGGAGCTCAAGCGTATACGCATATTTAATTCCTGCCTTTTCTTTAGCCCAGTCGTAGGATCCACCCGACGCAGCATCTGAAATTGATTTTTTTTGTTATTTATATCAGTGTATATAACAGATTTAGAGACTCTCTCTCTCTCTCTGAATATATAATATATTGTAACTTACATAGAATATCCGGTGGGGCGCCAACTGTCCAGGATTTCCCATTAATCCCTTGTACAGCTGCCTTGCCGAGATTAGCCACACGCATCTAAATTTATAAAAGACAGATTGTGATTAGCAATTAAGAAGTGTTTTTCCCATATGCTCGTGCTGGGGGGGGGGGGGGGGGGGGGATATGCTAATGGGACAACAGGATAAAGATTGGGCTCTACATTCATTTCATCATTATTTCTCCCAAAATCACATGTCACCAGACTCAAATTCACATTAAGAATCTGCATCAGATTTTAGACGCTTGAAAATGCAGAGTAAAAGTCCAGAGAATGCCCCTTAAAGTCAACGCCATCTTCAAAATATTTGATTGATGGCCTGTGCCCTTTCTAAGTTGGGTCGACCAAAAAGATAAAAGGGTCCACTACTCCCCTTCCCTCCCCCCCCCCATCCAAAAAAAATTTAAATTGTTGGCACAGAACTAAAGTCTAAAATCTAAAATTACCATTTCAGCATTGTCCGAGGGTTTTTCCGTGCCCCAACCCCATGGTGTCAGCCAAAGTTCGGAATAGGAATGGAAAGACAGATACATCTTCAACCGGTCCTTGTGCTCGTTGATGAAGTCCCTTATATTTTGGGTACATTTTTCAGAGAACGGCCCAGTACCGGGGTAAATATCGGAGCAAGGGAAAGTGCTGGTGCCAGCCTCTTAAAAAAGTAGGATTATAATGTTATATGTTGTCACGTCATGTTGAAAAATGTTTAGTAATGCCTAGCATTCTCACAATTTTATGAGAAGGTGCATATAAATTAGACTTAGTATTAGTAGGTCTATTGTGTTCTAAAGTTCGTGTTTTTATGCAAAGTCTACTGAACATTTTTACTGGATTTTAGACTCGACATTAATATGTTTTATATCAAATAATAATAATAATAATAATAATAATAATAATAATAATTATTATTATTATTATTATTATTATTATTATTATTGGTAGAAATCTTAATTGGTGTACGTGTCGCGACAAAATATGTGCGCTGCCAAAATAGGCACGAAGCATTTGTGTTATCTATACAGATAACTCGCAAATAGAATGAAACTTCGTCCAAAACTATCTTTCAAAGTGCAAATACAAATTTGAGAGATATGACAACTTGGAAGGCGTGACTTTGATGATAATTTTTTCGGTGTGGAGCCGGGTTTCATGCTTTTGATTTTTACCGCCCCATTAGTGCCATTTAAAATTTCATTTATATAATCTAAATGTGTTTAAAAATAAGATTTTGCTGGATAAACTTAAAATAGGTCGCATTAAATTTTTTGTTAATCACCACTGTGCCTATTTTGCAGACGTAGGCCTGACTATTTTGGCGTGACAGTTATAGTTATGGAATACATGTGGGATTTTATACAGAATTACCCTCTACCAGGGCGACTGATAGATTTTTTACAGATATTCACAGATATGTCTCTGATATATTTTTTACAGATATTCACAGATATGTCTCTAGATAGATAGATAGATAGATTAATGGTCATTTGGTTCTAAGTCTTAGAATTAAAATGACCATCTATTTATCTAGAGACATCTGTGAATATCTGTGAATATCTGTAAAAAATCTATCAGTCGGCCTGGTAGAGGGTAGTACAGAATAGACAGATACGCACGTACATTAGTGCAAGCTCCTTGGTGCTCAATTCACCTACATTGTTCGCACGAAGTAGATTAAAATCAATAACAAAGGACCAGGATCTCGCGCACATGTACAGTGGAGGCTTAGTTCAATTAAAAAATGTAATAGAACTCGGGATATTTCAAATCATGCCTGATTTCTGGCTTATTCACCAGACTGTGTGTGTTATTGGATGTTCTCCACTTAATATGCTTCCTACCTCCAAAGTGGGAATCCCAGTTCCTGTTTGGGTCTACTCCCCGACATCCCCAACTCTGAGGTGAACGAGTCTTTCTCCACAGACGATCCTTAAATAAATAAATAAATGAAAACAATGCATAAAAATAAAAACAGTTAGACAGAGGAAGAAAATTAATTTTAGTGTTGAATTGTGTTGAAAACAGGAGAACTCATGGTCATGACATTTTCAGAAAATTTGACATATTAGTATGTATAAGCGCAGTACTTATATATATTTGCACATAATATTTTGACGTTAAATTATCTTTAACTAGCGAACTTCAAGAACGCGACTCTAACACTCAACTGAAAAATCACACCCTCTCTACTTTATGATGAACATTGCTTGATCTAAATTTACAGTAGGCCTAACATAGAGGTTTACGCAAGATTTTAAGAAATGTATGCATGTCTTACACAAGTCCAAATATTTATATAATTATTTCAACTGACAACATGGCTACACTTGATCTAAAAAACGGGGATTGAACACCAATCAGCATCAGAAGTATTTACGTTATTATGTCCAAGACCAGATATAGTAATACCTACAGATGTATGTGAATACTCGTAACCGTCGGGATTTGCAACAGGCAGCATATACCAGGTGTACTTATTCAGCTCTGGAAGGCTGTTGTATTCCGAGAGAAACTATAAAGCAAAAGAATCAAGCATGGTTACAAGACGCTTGAAAAAATCTAAATCTTTGTGATATTTGCTTTGAACCACCTGGGGTTCGTTCCACGAAATTGGTCAAAACTTTTAAAATGCGGTCGACTTCAGTTCAATTTAAAGGTTAACCCACAGTATATAATCATGATACAGCAACGAGACACGGATTCATTTGAAATCGTTATAATCCCCCCCCCCCCCGAATAAATTTTCACCCTAAAAAATCATCATAATTTGTAAAGAACTTGAGTCGTTTGCAAAAAAAGAAAAAAAATACAATTAATAAATAAATTAATTAAAGATAAAGGAGTTCAAACACATTTGCTGCTAACTTTGTCTATGATGTACACCAGGGTCGCCGGAGCGATCCATTCTCTAGCGTGTATACCGGCATCCACCCAAATGGCTGGTTTAGTCCCGTCTTCCCCTATCTGAAAAACATAAGAAAAAATATTAATGTACACTGCCGTAAGGCAATCTTTGTGGCTTCCCAGCTCGTGAATAACTGAAGTTGTCTTTGTTCATTGTCTTTTTCGTGTATTAAGTTCATTTTTCTTTATTTTGTTTGTGTACAGGTCTAAATATATGCTACTGTTGTAAGCCTAGTGAAGATTTTTTGAGGTCTCAATTTCTCCTGTTTATCGTAAAATTCAAAGCCTCTATATCCACTGTGACAGTAATTAAAAAAGGTGACTCAAAAACGGGTTTTTGGATTGTAATTTTGTGACCGGTCTTGGTTATGGTATACCTTGGTGATAAAGGGAAACACGAGAAATCCACCAATTGCAAGAAAAATATATGTTGCTCTATATAAAGTCAAACCCTCTGCTTTTAATTTTTCTGTATGTCCATGAATCAGAAGTCACCGATGTCTTAGACTCGAAGAGCACTCACTTTCAACACTTTCATGTCTTTGCCCTCGTAAGTTTGACCGATCGTTTCAACAGTAGCTAGACCGTTACTTTCTGCAGCTACAGCGTCCAACCAGGCGTTGATCTAGGAAAAAAAGTAAATTATTCATTATTCAGAACAGCACAACAGCGCTTTAGATCAGTGTATTGATTCATGTCAACATTTGTGATTTGCGTGATAGATTTCAATCAAATGCAGCAATGTTCTGACGCGACAAGCGAACTTGTATTAGAGTTTGAAAATAAAATAGGAGCGAGTCTGTTTTATAACTCGGGCTAGTCTATGCTGTAAAAACTTTTAAACGAGACATGCAAACGCTTTTTTTCTGCAATGCGTCCTATTTAATGTATGGCTCATTGGATGTTACGCAAACCACCGAAACCAACCAACGTTTTATGTTGAAATGACAAAACTTGCTCTGCCAGTCCACTGAGTTAAATTTTGATGAAATGTTTGAAGCCCCACATACCTCTCCGTGACGTGCATACGTCCCCACAATACTATCCGTTGCCAGGTTACTGAACGTTGCCACAGCAACTTGTCCGTTTTTGCACTTGTTTTTACCCTTTCCCTTCCAGTTGCCATTGTCCAGAGACTCGCATGCCTTGCTCTTTATCTTGTCCTCGCGGGCTTTATTATTACTGGTTGTCTCAGTATCTATGAGGCTTATAAATAATAATAATAATAATAATAATAATAATAATTTTATATTGCGCTCCGCTTTTGGCTCAGCGTTGTGTAGAAAAGGAAGATTGATAACAAAAATTCTTAAATATTCAACAAAGATTAAATTATCCCTTTGACATTTCCAAGAAAATTCATGCTATATAGTAAGGTGTATTGCTCATTATGCGACTTAAAACCCTGTTCTAATCTGGTCTTGTTCTGCTACCGGTTTAATTGCAAGGACCATTATTCTACCATTTTTGAATTTTAAGCTCCATGTGCCATCAAAACTAATTTATCTTCGTACTGTAAAATTAAACAGTTAAGATTACAGCTATCACAATTGAACAGGATTTTCATGGTTTAATTCCACCGCTATCTGCAGTACTCATGTGTCTTAATACGATTGTTTAATTTGACAGCACACTTCGTGCCTATTTCATCACCATTAAATGTGATACAGCTGTATAACTCTCACCTCTGAATATCCTCCTGAATGACCTTATACGTGATCTTATTGGCCTCTATCAGCCGGATAAAGGTTCTATAGGTCTTAGGTGGGACTGCGATATCGATGTTGTGGGTGCCCGGATGGTCGCCTGGGGTCCAAAAATCTATCTGGAATTGTTATGATATTATTTAAGTATAGTATGAAAATAATAATGATAGGAAAATCAGTGTCTGGCGCAGTTTCAGGGCGCATTCCCATAGATTTTAGATCGATATATCCCCGTGGGGAGTCTCACTAGATTACTGTCAGATAATCCGGCTTAAATGTCCGTCCCGCCTACTACAAGCTGTAAGGGGGTAATTAACTTTCGTGCCCGCTCGGCTGACAGCTCCCCCAGGGAGTTAGGTCGATCTAGAGTTGGATCGATCTAATCTCTGGGAATGGGGTCTAAAGCTGTATAAATACATGACTCGCACACACACCCCCCACCCCCCCGCCCACACACACATGCCGTTATGAATGCCCTGGATACGCATTAGTGGAAAAGTTGTCTCGTCACATGAGATAAACTGATTCTATTTTATTTTATTTTTACTTTTATCGTAATGTTGAATTGTTAATTTTTTCAGTGTTTAAAAATCAGAAAAAAATCCTTTTTTTTTTCTTATCCTTATTACTGGTTTTCAATTCTTTTCTTTTTCTGGGTTTCAACTTACGCCTAATTGGACGGTGTTTTCCAGTCTCTTGAGAAAGTCAATTTGGTCCTGAGTAGTCGGGGAAAGTCGCACAAGGCGGTAGCTGAAATGCATGTAAATATAACTTATATATTAATAAAATATTTTCCCTGAATGTACAATGACGTAACCAGCTATATGTATGTGCGATACAGGACTTTTTGGATGACAGTCGACAGATCTCTTCGATCTTCTTGGTGCGCATCTGAGAATTTTGGGAATTAATTAAGTTGGTTAATCAGTGTGACTTGGACACGGAGGGGGCTTCAGAAATATCTGGCTGCCTTCTCCACTAGCACGAACATTCATACGTTAGTACTCCTATGGCCGGTTCTGATATGTAAGGCCAGTTAATAGGAGTGCCCCCTCCTACTCGATTATTTTTTCAATCTTTTCTAAAGAATCTTAATGTAGTGTTTACCTTCAAACATTTTCCGACCAACGCCATTTAATCAGGTAATATAGATTGTGCTCATATAGATTGTGATTCAAATGCTCTCATATGAGCAATAACAGTTCGTATAATATTCGAAGTAAAAATGTATTCTGTTATCCCGTTTTGATGTCGCAATGCTGTGGTAATGTCGACTTTTAAGTTTTAGTAGGTGAGAGGTGGGGAGAAAGGTAAGGCCAATTTTCGGGCGGTCTATAGGTTGTAAAAGATTACGTATGAGATAAAGACATGTGTTGTTAGATAGCATTCCCATCAAGAAGAGCCGAAGTCTAGCAAGGCCAAGACCTATATATGGCGGACCTACATGAAAGGAAGACCGCGTAATCCTTTAATGGTCTCTCAATGAATGTCAATGAATGTCATTGAGAGACCATTCAAGGATTACGCGGTCTTCCTTTCATGTAGGTCCGCCATATTTAGGTCTCGGCCTTGCTTGACTTCGGCTCTTCTCGATTTGAATGCTCTCTTAAACCGCGTGGACTTACCGCGTGACTGTCTTATCCCCTACTATCACGACTGCTGCAGATTGTCACACGCGCAAGTCGTTGCGTTCAAACACTGTTTGGGCTAATTAAAACATGTTATGCGTCCAAGCAAACTTTTCTACCGTGTTCGACTAAAACGCGCCCTCTCACTTCATCAGCCGATTGTTGTTTCTATGCGTCTGGCATTTGGTTATGAAGTCAAATGTCGCGTTTTAGTCAATTATGAGCCGGTCTGCTCCAACAACATTGAGCAACAAGCTCAGATACATTTTTCTTAGACGGTCGATCTAAAACCCCGTTATTCGTTTTTATATTATAAATGAGTTCTAAAAATGATTTATTTCCCGTTAGACAGAAATAAAATATGAAATACCTAACGCACACCCCTACCACTATTAAAAAAACGACAGATCGGTCTATTGTTATTTTTTCGATATAATTTTGTAATATAAGTAAAGGTATTTATAGACATGGTATTTATGATTTTAGAACAACCGCTGAATAACTTTTCCTAAAACAATAAGAATATATACATATATCAGTTTTAAATTATACCCACTTTTTATAACCACGGTTTTTCTCTTTCCATACTGGTTTGGACCAAGCGACTGCCACTAAGGCACACAAAAGGACAAGGGTTCCCACCCTCATTTCGTCTCCCTGGGATAAAGGTGCCGATGGAGGTTTAACTAAGGCCAAATGGCAGGCGTTATATATACATGTATATGGTGATATCGCCGTGTAGGCGGGCATATGATACAAGCCATTTACACTCTCTTAAACAGCTAGTTTAGTTTTATAGAATTCATCTATGGAGACGGATTTAAAGCACGTTGACGACTATATCCAGGCCTACCCAACTACCAGACTCGGCACCGCATGATCCTGAAATCACCAGTAGATCGGACCACACTACCCGTTTTCGAGGTGTGGGTCAGTACGCGCTTCAAAGTATCAGACCGCTCTTGCCTAGTACGCGATGTGATAGTGATGATTCTGAACGGGGTTGGAATGTAGTAACCCTAGGTTCTGGATTTCTGTATTGCCAGCTCCATCTTGATTTCACATATAACCCATATCAGCAATAAGAAAGTAAAAGCGATTCCATCACAATATTTTTAACAAGCTAACTTTTGCTGTGCCCTGACACTCAGGGTAAAAGTAGTGCATCTCATCTCAAATTTTGTTCGGGGGTATGATATACTGTGAAATGCGTAGGCCTACAGACGCGCACCTTGAAAACAGGTAGTATGGCACGGTCTACCGGTGAATTCGTGATCATTCGGTGCCGAGTTTGGTAGTTGGGCAAGTCTGATATCTAAGAGACCATTCCCACAGATTTTTGGATCGATGAATCTCCCTGGGGAGTCTCACTATATTGCGATCAAGTTAACCTGTTAGGGGGTAATTATCTTTACCCTAGCTGATTCGGTAGGCGGGACAGACATTTAAACCTCTTGAGCTGATAGCAATTTAGCGTGAACCCCCAGGGAGTTAGGTCGATCCAGATGGATCGATCTACATGTAAGTATGGGAACCCAGTCTAAGTATTCAATAACGGCTTTCACTTTACCACTCATGCAAGTCACTGTTATGTAGATTTATTTGTTAATTCAATTCTTTACTTGGTTATTTACTTCTCAATACTTAATTGCTATCTCATTCTGTTACGTATGTGAATAACCCCGCACGCGACCTCGATTTGGATACTGGTACAGATATGCTGTATATTGCTACATGTATCCAAGGAGTTGTAAAAAGTTGTACAACATCTTGATGTATCAGACCGCTGAACAGTCTATTTGTTATACTTGAATATCCCCCCCCCCCCCCCCCCCCGATTGTCTAAAACACCGTAAAACGTTATATTTATGAAACATTCCTTTAATATGATTTTGGAAAAAATGCGGGAGGGGGGGTGCATCTGAAATAATGATAATAATTTCATTGTGCACACTAACTACTATGTACAATATACTATATACAAGATAATAGTAATGATAGTAAATAGACCTAAACGAAAAGCGAAAAAACAAATATAGCATTATACTGTATACCGGGTATATTACCGAGATACAAGTAAAGTGGATGAGGTTCTTTGTTAATTTGTTACTAATCATTTGCATTTTATCATTATCTGATGATCTTGCTAATTATCAGATTATGAGAAAAAGTACTTGCACCAACTACACGTTGTATAATCGGTCCAAGATAAAATAAACGGCTGTGTTTTTCTTCTCTAACACAATCCAGTTCCGACAACTAGAATGGATAACAGTGCATCTAACGCATTGCAGGCACTTCTGGGGCTTTTGTCACGTTTGGTTATTGAATTTTTGCAATCATGTTTGTCATTTGAAAGGTCTTAACTTAATATGAACTCCGTTTAAGAAAATATGCAAGTGTAAACCAATTAGTAAATGCATGAACGACTAAACAGGTAAATAAAATTAACAAATGGTCAAAACTGTAAAAAGAATTGATGGATTTCTTTTGACCCATGAAAACAACCAAACTGAATCAGTCTGAATACGGAAAGAAACTTCGAAAGCATCACTCTGCCGTTGCACATATGACCTTGCTTTTTTCTTTATTTCCACAGCTCCTGGCCAATTAAAAAATGCAATGTAAAGACCACTTTTGTCGCTTACATTTTGAACAAATTTACTATAATGTTGAAAATAACATATTAAATAAGTTCAGAGGCGACTTTCTTCACGGCGGCATAAACCTCTTTCCCACTGGGGAGAATTTCAGAGGCCGGGATGACAAACCCATTAGAAGCATTGCCATCAGGGCGGAGCTCAAATGTATACGCATATTTAATTCCTGCCTTTTCTTTAGCCCAGTCGTAGGATCCACCAGACGCAGCATCTGAAATTGATTTTTTTTTTGTTATTAATATCAGCGTATGTGCCAGATCTAGTAAAAAAAAAAACAACAATGTATAAAGGAGAACATTTACACAAATTTTCACGACACTAATTTAATATATAGCTGAACACATACTCTTCTCCACAAAGCGGTGTGACTTTGTCTCAGTTCTCTCTCTCTCTCTCTCTCTCTCTCTCTCACCCACACACACACATACACACACTAGCAAAAAGAGAACACTATTTTTTAACCAATGAAGTTATATCTTTCTAGCCTCTACCTTGGCCACATACTAATTTTTCACTAGATATTTACAGGTATGTCTCTGGCTAACTCATGGCACATTTCTCCACTCGCGTTGGAAAAAAGCGCACATTATAGATCTGCGGTCTTTAAACAGAGTAATATCTTTCCAGTGGTTCTCTCTCTCTCTCTCTCTCTCTCTCTCTCTCTTTGAATATTTAACTTACACAGAATATCCGGAGGGGCGCCAACAATCCAGGATTTCCCATTAACCCCTTGTACAGCTGTCTTGCCGAGATTAGCCACGCGCATCTACATTTAGAAAAGACAGATATATAGATTGTGATAAGCAGTTATGGAGTGTTTTTCCCACATACTCGTATGTGCTGAGGGTATGCTAATGGAACAACAGGATAAAGAGACATTGATGCTGATTGACCTCTACATTTGCCATTCAGTACATTGTAATTTCTACCAAAATACGTATTTAAACCAAATCATCATTCACATGTCGCCAGGCTCAAATTTACATTAAGAACCTCCATCAGATTTTGGATGCTTGAAAATGCATGAGTATATCAGTCTAAATTAGAAAAGTAATTTCAAAAAGCTGAAGGTAATGTCATTTCAATACTAAAGTTAAAATATTGACGAGGCGAAAACAAAATCTAGAAAATCCAGACAATTCCCCCATAGTCAACACCATCTTCAAAATCTGAGAGCTAAGAAACTGTAAGAGAAACTAGTGTCTAGTCTCCTGCGAAAAAAATGATCAGATCCGCGCGCGCGCGCGCGCGCGTGTGTGCATGTGTGTGTGTATGTGTGTTTGCACTAGTGCGAACTTTCCCTTTGGCTGTCAAATGACCACTGTAAATCAATACTCAATCGATGTTTTATGCTCTTTCTAAAGTTGGATCGACCGAAAGTGTAAAAGGGTCCACTCCCCCCACCAAAAAAAAAAAAAAAAAAAAAAAAAAATTGAATTTGCTGCCTGCTGTCTTATATCTAAATTTACCATTTCATCATTGTCCGAGGGTTTTTCCCTGCCCCAACCCCATGGTGTCAGCCAAAGTTCCGAATAGGAATGGAAAGACAGATACATCTTCAACCGGTCCTTGTGGTCGTTGATGAAGTCCCTTATATTTTGGGTACATTTTTCAGAGAATGGCGCAGTTCCAGGGTAAACGTTGGAGCAAGGGTTACTGCTGGTGCCAGCCTCTTGAAAAAACAAGATAATGATGTTACATGTTGTCAAATCTTCAAGAAAAAATGTCGTTCGCTGGAACTTAGCATTCCCAGATTTTCAATAAGAAGGGACATGAATGGCCTCTCAGAATGAGAAGAGCCGTTGCTAGCTTGGCCACGGACTAAATCCTGTAATGGTCTCTCCGCCTCCCACGCACGCCTCCCCACGCGTCGTCTCTGCAGGGACACAGTAATTAAATCTCGGCTCAATCCAACTGGTCGAGGAACAACGCGTGGAATACATGTAGAGTTTCATACGGAATACAAAGAAATGCACGTGCACTAGAAAATACGTTTTGTTTCTCATTACACCAACATTTTTAACACACGATGCGTTAAAATGAGTAACAAAGGATATTGTGCACTGCCTCCCACACACGATCAATTAAATCCAATGGAACTATGCACATTTCAAACACTTGACTTCGGACTAATTAGCGAGAATTTGTGTGTTTTTGGATGTTCCTTAGACTGCATTCCCACAGATTTAGATAGATCCATCTGGATCGTCCTAACTCCTTGGGGATTCACGCTAAATTGCTGTCAGCCGAGCGCGCACGAAAGTTAATTACCCCCGAACAGCTTTTAGTAGGTGGGACAGACATTTAAGCCAGCTAGGCTGACAGCAATCTAGTGAGACTCCCCACGGGGATAGATCTATCTAAAAATCTGTGGGAATGCAGTCTAACTCAATCTCCCTCCTACCTCCAAAGTGGGAATCCCAATTTCTGTTGGGGTCTACGCCAGTACATCTCCGACTCTGAGGTGAACGAGTCTTTCTCCACAGACGATCCTTTAATAAAAATCAATACATAAAAATAAAAAATATATATGTACATAAAAATATCAAAGGATCGTGAAGATATTCATATTAGTGTCGCATTGTGTTGGAAACGGGAGAACTCATGGCTGTGGCATTTTCAGAAAATCTGACATATTAGCATGAAAAAGTGCTGTATTTATATTTACACTAAACATTTTGATATCGTATTTTAATATTAACAAGCCAATGTCGCGGATAACTACCAAAGTCAAGAACGCAACTCTTAGACCCCATTCCCAGAGATTAGATCGATCCAACTAGAGCGACCTAACTCCCTGGGGGTTCACGCTAAATAGCTGTCAGCCGAGCAGGCACGGAAGTTATTTACCCCCTTACAGCTTGTAGTAGGCGGGACGGATTATCTGACAGTAATCTAGTGAGACTGCCCACGGGGATAGATCGATCTAAAACCTATGGGAATGCGCCCTTAGACGCAACTGGAAAAATCACACCACCCTCTACTTTATGAACAACAATGCTTTGCCTTAATTTCCAGTAACATATAGGTTTTAACTTAATTTTAAGAAATGCACTTAAATTTCACACACACCAACCAATATTAGAAGTACGCTGAATGTCACTATTTTAGTTGATCGAGTGAGCTTTTCGATACAATTTGATGTGCCTTCTCAGCGTACTTTCGGTTTGCCCCCATTCTCTTTTGGCTATCATATACCAGATATACCTACAGATGTATGAGAATACTCGTAACCGTCGGGATTTGCAACAGGCAGCATATACCAAGTGTACTTATTCAGCTCTGGAAGGCTGTTGTATTCAGAGAGAAACTATAAAGCAAAAGAATCAAGCATGGTTAGCACATGTACATGTGGATAACGCTTGATAAAATCTAAAATGGTACTATGTAATACTGGGGTTCGTTCCTCGAATTGATCAATTTAAACGTGAACCCATAGAAGATTACTATGATACAGCAACCCCACAGGTGTACATGTTGTACATCAGATTTTTGCACCTAAAGGGATCAATTTTATTCAAGTATTAGTAAAAAAAAAAAAAATTAGCAATACCCATTTTTGTCCTCCTACAGATTTATCTTCAGCTAAAGTAGATCATTACTCGGCTCTAAAAGTTAGGACCAAATTTCGTGTTAAACTTCTTAAATTTGTGGAACAGGCCCCTCATTCTATTGATATTCTTTCATTGATTTGTTGAATAGTCTGTTTTTTTTTTTTTTTGTTTTTTTTTATAAATAATGCAAACAATAGCAATAGAATGCAATATGCTGGAGAGCATATTGATAGCGCACACCTCCATAGAGACAAAATGTAAATAGAATAATTTTTGATTTCTTAAAAAAAAAATATTAGGAGACCTATAACTTTTTCCCTCCTGAATATTTGTTTATCCAAAAAAAAAAAATCATCTTAATTTGTGAAGAACTTGAGTCATTTAAAAAAAAAAAAATAAATAATAATAATAATAATAAAATAAATAAATAAATAATAAAGGAGTTCAAACACATTTGCTGCTAACTTTGTCTATGATGTACACCAGGGTCGCCGGAGCGATCCATTCTCTAGCGTGTATACCGGCATCGACCCAAATGGATGGTTTATTTCCGTCTTCCCCTATCTGAAAAAATAAGGTATAATATTAATGTTCACCGCTGCTGGTGCTTTATAAGTCGTAAGGCAATCTTTGTGACTTCCCAGCTCGTGAACAACTGAAGTTATCTTTGTTCATTGTCTTTTTCATTTATTAAGTTCGTTTTTCTTTCTTTCTTTTATTTTAATTTATTTTATTATTTTATTATTATTTTTGTGTGTGTGTGCGTGTGTGTGTGTGTGTGTGTAGGCCTAAAATACATGTATATGCTATTGTTGTAGGTTTCGTGAGGAATTTTTGAAGTTTAAATTTCTCGTGTTTACAGTGAAATTCAAATGCCTCTATATCCACTGTGACAGTAATTAAAAAAGGTAATTCAAAAGCGGGTTTTTGGATAGTAATTTTGTGAACGGTCTTGGTTATGGTAGCCTATACCTTGGTGTTAAAAAAAAAAAAGAGAGAAATCGACCGAATGCAAGAAAAATATTTTGCTCTATATAAAGTCAAACCCTCTGCTTTTTTAAAAGCAAAAAAGAAAAATTAAAAAAGTTTCTCTATGTCCATGAATCAGAAGTCACCAATGTCTTAGACTCGAAGACCACTCACTTTCAACACTTTCATGTCTTTGCCCTCGTAAGTTTGACCGATCGTTTCAACAGTAGCTAGACCATTGCTTTCTGCAGCTACAGCATCCAGCCAGGCGTTGATCTAGGAATAGTAAACCGTTCATTTATTAGAACAGCACAGCAGCTCTTTAGATCAATACATTGGTTCAGCAAAATGTCAACATTTGTGATTTCGCGTGATAGATTTCAATCAAATGTAGCCAAGTTCTGACGCGAACATGAATTGGAATCTGAAAATCAAACAGGAGCGAGTCTGCCCTACATCTCGGGCTAGTCTATGCTGTAAAAAGGCGTTATCTTTAAACGAGACGTGCAAACGCTTATTTTCTGCAATGCTTCCTACATTTTTTCATCAACCAAATGTTTATCCAATTCTTCCCCACAATGACATAAATACGAAGAGAGAGAGAGAGAGAGAGAGAGAGAGAGAACATTCACATACCTCTCCGTGGCGTGCATACGTCCCCACAATACTATCCGTTGCCAAGTTACTGAACGTTGCCACAGCAACTTGACCGTTTTTGCACTTGTTTTTGTCCTTCCCCTTCCAGTTGCCCTGAGACTCGCATGCCTTGCTCTTTATCTTGTCCTCGCGGGCTTTACTATTACTGGTTGTCTCAGTATCTATGAGGCTTATAGATAATAATAATAATAATAATAATAATAATAATAATAATAATAATAATAATAATAAATAGTTATTTAATACCGCACTCCACATTCGGCCCAGCGTTGTGTAGAATAGAAAGATTGAAAATAAAAATTCTTAAATATTCAACGAAGATTAAATTATCCTGTTAACATTTACACGAAAATTTATGCAATAGTAATAGTAGGGTGTATTGCTCATTGTGCAACTTAAACCCCTGTTCTAATCTGGTCTTATTCTGCTACCGGTTTAATTGCACGGACCATTATTCTAATATTTTTTGAATTTTAAGCTCCAAGTGCCATCAAAACTAATTCATCTTCTTGTTGTAAAATACAATAATCACAATTTAACAGGATGTTCATGGTTTCCACCGATATCTGCAGTACTCATGTGTCTTAATACGATTGTTTGACTGCACACTTCGTGTTTATTGCCTATCCATTAAATATGATACAGCTCTCACCTCTGAATATCCTCCTGAATGACCTTATACGTGATCTTATTGACCTCTATCAGCCGGATAAAGGTTCTATAGGTCTTAGGTGGGACTGCGATGTCGATATTGTGGGTGCCCGGATGGTCGCTTGGAGTCCAAAAATCTATCTGGAAATGTTATGATATTAGCTGAATATATTATGAAAATAATAATGATAGGAAATCAGTGTCCGGCGCCGCTTAAAGCTGTATAAACAAATGAATCCCCCCCACACACACACACACACACACGCGCGCGCGCACATGCCGTTACAAATACCCTGCTGGATACGCAAGTGATAAACTGTTTCAATTTTTAGTTTAATGATTTTTTTGATTTGTCATTTTTTCAAGTGTTTGAAAATCAGTCAAATCCATCTTTTCTTTCTTTTCCTTATTACTGGTTTTCAATTCTTTTTTTCTGGGTTTCAACTTACTCCTAATTGGACGGTGTTTTCCAGTCTCTTTAGAAAGTCAATTTGGTCCTGAGTAGTCGGGGAAAGTCGCACAAGGCGGTAGCTGAAATGCATGAAAATATATCTTATATGTTAGTAAAATCTTTTCCCTGAATGTACAATGACGCAACCAGCTATGTATGTGCGATACAGGACTTTTTGGATGACAGTCGACAGATATCTGAAATCATCTCGGTGCGCATCTGAGAATTTTTGGAATCAATTACGTTGGGTAACCAGTTTAACTTAGACACGGAGGGAGTTTCAGAAATATCTTGCTCCCTTCTCCCCCTGCCCCTCCTTCTCGAGTATTTTTTAAAAATCTTTTTTAAAGAATCTTTAAAAAGTGTTTGCCTTCAAACCTTTTTCGGCCAACGCCCCTGTCATTTAATCAAATAATACAGAGTGTTGGTCAAATATGCTTATATGAACAATAACAGTTCGTATAAAATTCGAAGTAAAAATGTATTCTGTTATCCCGTTTTGGTGTCGCAATGCTCTGATAATGTCAACCATTCGATTGTGAGAGGTGGAGAAAAAGGTAATAACCATTCACATCAAGAAGAGCCGAGGTCTAGTGAGGCCGCGACCTAAATATGGCGGACCAACATGAAAGGATGTCCGCGTAATCCTATAATGGTCCCTCCGCCTCTCACACGCCTTCCTGCAGGGGCACAGGTAGGTTGTAATAGATAAAGCATGGGATTAAAACATGTGTTGTTAAACCGCGTGGACTTACCGCGTGACTGTCTTATCCCCCACAATCACGACTGCTGCAGATTGTCACACCCGCAAGTCGTTGCGTTCAAACGCTGTTTGGGCTAATAAGGCGTCCATGCAAACTTTTTTTATCGCGTTCGACTAAGACGCGCCCACTCACCTTATCAGCCGCTTGTCGTTTCGATACGACTCAAAATTGTTGTTTTAAACACGACACAATGACAGCGCCATGGCATCCGGATATAAAGCCAAATGACGCGTTTTAGTTAATTATGAACCGGTCTGCTCCAACGACATTGAGCAACAAGCTCAGATACATTTTTCTAAGATGTTCGATCTAAAAACCCGTTACTCGTTTTTATATTATAAATGAGTTCTAAAAATGATTTATTTCCCGTTAGATAGAAATGAAATATGAAATACCTAACACACACCCGTACCACAATAAAAATGACATATCGGTCCATTATTATTTTTCCGATATTATTTTTGTAATATAGGTGAAGGTATAATAATTTATAGACATGACTGTTTATGATTTTAGAACAACCGCTGAATAACTTTTCATAAAACAATAAGAATATATATCAGTTTTAAATTATACCCACTTTTTATAACCACGGTTTTTCTCTTTCCATACTGGTTTGGACCAAGCGACTGCCACTAAGGCACACAAAAGGACGAGGGTTCCCACCCTCATTTCGTCTCCCTGGGATAAAGGTGCCGATGGAGGTTTAACTAAGGCCAAATGGCAGGCGCAATATATATATATATAGTAATATCGCCGTGTAGGCGGGCATATGATACGAGCCATTTAGACTCTCTTAAACAGCTAGTTTACTTTTATAGAATTACATGTAAAAAGGATTTAAAGCACGTTGGCGATAGTATTGTCTAAGGGTTCAATAACGGCTTTCACTTTACCACTTATGCAAGACACTGTTATGTAGATTTATTAATATGTTAAATAAATTCTTTATTTGGTTATTTACTTAAAATACTTAATTGCAATCTCATTCTGTTACGTATGTGAGCAATCCCGTACGAGACCTCGATTTGGATACTAAGGGTGCTTTCCCAGAGATTTAGATCGATCTAAAGATTAAGTTTTAGATCGACCTAACTCCCTGGGGGTTCAGGCTAAATTGCAGTCAGCCGAGCGGACACCATAGTTAATTACCCCCTTACAGCTTTTAGTAGGCGGGACAGACGCTTAAGCCGGCCAAGCTGACAGTAATCTAGTGAGACTCCCCACAGGGATAGATCGATCTAAAAATCTATGGAAATGGAGTGTAATACAGATAATGTGCTGTATATTGCTATCAGACCGCTGAACACAGTCTACTTGTTATATTTGAATATCCTTCTTATCATTTATTTCTCAAACCATTGCTGTTAATGTCAGCTGAGAAATCGGAACTGCCCTGGGTGGTTTCCCGCAGGGGGAATGGAAACGGAACTGGTCGTTCACTCGCAGGCCAGCCCCACGATTGTCTAAAACACCGTAAAACATGTTATATTTGTGAAACATTCCTTTTGAAATTACATGTATTTTGGAAAAATGCTGGTGGGGTGCATCTGAAATAATAATAATAATAATAATAATAATAATAATAATAATAATAATAATAATAATAATAATAGGCCTAATAATAATAATTTTAAAGTGCGCAGAAATGTTCTCTAACTACTATGTACTATGTATATGATAATAGAATTTATGGTAAATAAATGAAAAATAATATAGTATTATACATTATACCGGATATTTTATAACGATATACAATTAAAGTGGATGTGATTCTTTGTGTAGGCTATTTGTTAGCTATCATTAGCGTTTTATCATTATAAAATGCTATTGGAAATTTAATTATCATATTTTGATAAAAAGTATATTTATAATGCAAAAAACAACAAGCCTTTAATTGCTATTTTTTAATAAAATATGTTGAAATAGAGTATTTTCATTAGAGAACAAATTACAAGATCATTAATCCGTGCTGTCTTGAGCTTGAGCGCAGCTCTTCAGTTTGAGGAAAATAAGTACAGATATCTTGCTTCCCAAGAAAGGACAAAGGTTTTGAAACAATTTTCCTTCAGTCTCTGTCCGCTGTTTGTTTGAGTATTAGGATAGAGGTTTGACGGACGAACTGTGGTCATACTCATTCCTCAAGATTATTTTCTTGTCTTTATGACGAAAATTTGAAAGGATTATCCGTTTTAACAGATGGCAGCACTGACCCTTTACTATGTGTGACGTCACGATTACTAAGACTCACCAGCGAATGAGGAAATCGTTTTGATACCCAAATAATCGTGTAAACTTACAAATTTAAACAATTAAAATGTTCGGAAAGAAACCCAGCATGGAAGGTAAGCAACAGTTCCACATTAACGAGTGAATGTAGAGTTTAAATTAAGCGATACGCTGGTTAGAACATACATATCCATTTATCGCTAGCAGTGTGAAAATAAGAAAGATTGAGACAGAGACATCTCCAGTCATTGAGAAGTAATGTTCTAAACAGATATTAGTCCTGAGCAGGTTCTGATAAGTTATTTATTACAATGGGGCCGTAGCGATAGTCCGAAGGTTCAATAGTCCGAAGGTTCATTGGTCCGAAGGTTCAATAGTCCGAATGTGCATTGAAGGTTCATTGGTCCGAAGGTTCGATAGTCCGAAGGTGCATTGGTCCGAAGGTTCATTAGTCCGAGGGTTCGATAGTCCGAAGGTTCGATAGTCCGAATGTAGGCCCGCTGTATAAGTGTATAGTGAATTACATGTACAGGGGCTGATCCAAGATTATTTGAAGGGGGGTCCGCGGATGCAAAGCCCCGACCCCCTTTGGAGTAGGATCTGGGGCCCGCTAAAGGGCCCCGAAAATTGTTGGTGTCTCACAGGCTGTCAAAATGACCACCTAGTTATCTAGAGACACATCTGTGAATATCTGTAAAAAATCTATCAGTCGCCCTGGTAGAGGGTTTAAAAGTTAGGTCTGCACGGGCAAAAATAACGTCAATACTAGCATATTACATTAGTTACAAAAAAAAAAAAAAAAAAAAAAAAACAGATCTTGATGTTTTTCATGGGATTGGAAGTTGACGATATTTAACTGCAAAGGTTTATTTTGTAAAATCAAATGGTAATTTTCTCACGAGTCACGAATGTATCTACTTTTTGCAGAGTACGTTTTTCTTCGTTTAAATGAAATTGTTACAAAGACAGCATTAGAAGTTTAACTGTTTTAGAATATTTCAACATGTTCAAACTGCCTTCTCACTTGTATTTTACGTTTAATAAATAAATAGATAAATAAATAAATAAATAAATAAATAAATAGGCCCACCGGGTTGATATGGCGTTGCCACATTTCTATTTCAGATTATAAACGTTTCAGCACCTTCAGTATTGCTGGGGAAGAGGGGGTGGAATTAAATATGTATTACTATTTGTGGATATTTGAGCATATTACTGTATTCTGATACAATTTTTATGTTTAAAGCCCTAGTAAGGGAAAAGTTTGTTTTCGTAAATGCTCGTAATTTTTGTTTATATGCCAAGTTTACACTCCATTTAATTCATCCTCATCCCTATGAGTAATACAATACTGCTGGCGGAACGGCTGTTTTTTTTTTTTTTTTTTTTTTGGGGGGGGGAGGGGAGGGGAGTGGGCTGTGCGAACAACAACATAGTTTGTTTGGAAATGCAATTATTCTATAACTTTTACATAATTTAAGTAATGTGTAGGTTAGAAGAATTTGAATTCTAATCAAAGTATCTTAAGACATCGTAAGAAAATGTCATTTAATGCGTTCCAAACTTTATTCAATATTTCATGTGAAACATGTATGGTGTTCATGAGTTGGAAAGGGAAGCCATTGCATATCCCCAAACTTCCCCACATTGTAAAGAGTAGTTCACGGAAACAATACGACCTATATGGATAATTTTCACGTGCGTTTCGGTCAAAACGAAATGATAAAGATTCTAGAAGCTGAGTTCACACGAAAGTTAATCACCCCCTAGCAGCTCCAGGATTGCTAATCTGATTGCATACAGTGAGAATCCTGGTGGAGTTGGATCAATCTACGTAGAATGATAGTTTCGTTGGGAACGCACCCTTAGATTCCGTTTGTAATTATAATTCTTAAAATCGAAGAACATCTTAAAATGTTTCGGACTATCGAACCTTCGGACTAATGAACCTTCGAACTATCGAACCTTCGGACTAATGAACCTTCGGACCAATGGACCTTTAATTTTCGGACTAATGAACCTTCGGACCAATGAACCTTTTTGTTGAAAATCTGATGAAAAATTTACGAATTTTCGGACCAATGAACCTTCGGACCAATGAACCTTCGGACTATCGAGACGCCCCCTATTACAATATATGGCGTTTAGTTATCTCTGTGTACAAGTAGAGCAGTTATCTTAGGAAGGTTAATGAAATGGTGTGAACTTTTTTTTTAATTTCAGATACCCTCTTCCAGCTTAAGGTTTGTAGTTTTTATTATATTTTATGGTACATGATTTTTGTCATTATTTCTAAGAAAGCTAATGAACAAATATGATGTGGTCAGTAGAGATGAAAGTCCTTTGATTTATCGGATCATCTGGGCATTACAATTATATGTTTACCTTCTCACCCCAAATACCTGGCCACTGCATGCATTTCAGGTTTTTATTAAAGGGCCAATTTCATTTCTGAATCTTAGAGTTAAATATTTTAGTTAAGAACCAGCAGCTGATTGATGTCCATTTGCTTTCAAGACCAACTATATTTTTCATTTTAGTTCTCAATAAAACAGATGGAAAGAATGGCTAAAAAAGCAGAAAAAGAATCAAATTCACAGAAAGCAAAAGTAAAAAAGGTCTGTATGAGAAGGCTTGACTCTAGTTTCTGTTAAAATTCATATCAGCAAATGTCTTTACATGCTGCATTTGTTTGGATATGCATGTCACTCAGTCACTGCTCACATGTGTGTGTGTGTGTGTGTGTGTGTGTGTGTGTCTGTATATGTGTGTGGGTCTTCATATGTGTCTGTCTGTATATGTGTTTGTGAGTGTCCGTGTGTGTGAGAGTATTTCATGTATTCTGGGAGACAGAATATCATTAAAGATAGAAGGAAAAACTTTAAAGTAGAATGGATGGTTTGTTAACGGAATACACTTAAAAATAGGCAAATAAAGCTTACTATATAAAGTGGTGATTTTCTACTTCAAAAATGTATCTGTATTATTATAGAAATTATATATAAATTTGCCATCGTGGATGCATCACTCCTCTTTAAGTGTGGAATCTTCATTATTGCTTTTGTATATTTAGTTGATGTAAAAATCATGCTGTTACTAATTTTATGTTGTTTTTACAAGGCTCTAACACAGAGGAATGTAGAAGTGGCCCAAGTATATGCAGAAAATGCTATTAGGAAGAAAAACGAAGGCCTTAATTATCTCAGAATGGCAGCCAGAGTGGATGCGGTTGCTTCACGGATACAGACAGCAGTCACAATGCAACAGGTTTGTATTCTTTTAAGATACAGTAATGACTGAATTTTTTCAGTTGGAGAAATTGTGAATTTTACAGATATATGCTGTATTTTTTTTAAATTAATGCCTTAAAACGAACATTTTGCTAAAGATTAAGTAGTAGCTACAAAATTGAAAAGCAGGCAACTATATAGTTCTATACATACAGTAAAGCACCACAAATTATATAGAAATGTATTTTTTTAATGATTCCAAAATTTTTTATCTGAAATTTGATGATTTTTCCTATTGGGAGGCTTTGGGTCATTACTGTAAGTAGGTTATACAACACATTTTATATAATGTGACTGTATCAATACATAATCATGCCTTAGTGGTGTTTATTTTCCATATTCAAACAGGGAGCTCCCATAGAGTGCAGTCCTCCCCCAAAGAAAAAGACAACTAAATGGATATAATATCTAAATATAATCTTGAAATATTGTAATAAAGACCTGGACTTGGGCCTTGAATATATAATCTCATTATTATGGTTTGACTACCCCTGTAGACAATACAGTTTTGTTTTTCAGATTACTAGCTCTTGGTTTCAGATTGCTGTGTTCCACCAATATTGATCCTGGGAGTTCAGTGATCATTTCTTCATAAAGTTCAGAATATGTTTTAATCAGTGTATCTCTCATTTTATCAATGGAGTTTTCTTCTATGAGTGCAGCCCCATCCCAAAGAAAACTGATTGTATCAGTCTTCTCTTATAAATGAGAAGGATTTTTTTCATTACTTTTGTGCAGTTGGTTTTATTTAGAATATTTGCCAACAGTTGTTATTAGTTTGTATCTGTTTTGGGAAAACTTTTGCACATGGCATTAATTTTAATTAAAATGTAAACTGTTCTTTCCCTTTCCAGATGACCAAAAATATGGAAGGGGTTACAAAAGCCTTAGACAAAGCAATGGCATCGATGGACCTAGAGAAAGTAAGTGTTTCCTGTCTTCTATAGAATAACAGTGAAGTTTTGAAAGACTAGTTTTAAAATTGCCACCCTGTTAACAAGTACCTTTCTGTAGATTTTAATTACATGCAGAGTAAACTTTATTTACATTTCATTTATGTATTTTTTGACCAACAAAATCTTTTAATTTGCAGATTTGTAATTTAATTTTAATCTTAAAAGATAATTAGATTTTTCTCTTCAAAATATTTAGTATAAAATAATTCAATATATATTCACTACCCAAGATTAAGCATGAATCAAAGTTTTGCTTGCTGTTGTTATTCTTAGGTTCAAGAAGTAATGTCCAAATTTGAGAATCAGTTTGAAGACCTAGATGTTAGAACACAGGTAAGTTTTAAAAAGGAAGTCTCATTAACTTTCATCAATACATTTTAAACCAGTTTTGTGGATTTATTTTAAAGTTCTGCATAATGTATTTGGGAGATGTTAATAGTGAAAACTGAATAAAAATATGTAAGCAAGTGTGTTGAATTTTTTTTCACTTTAAGTTCTGCAATATGATTTCACTAATTGAATTTATCGGTAGATATAAAAATGATGACATAATTTAATCAGACCTTTCAAAAATTTGAACAATAATGCCACTAAACTGGTTAAGAAGTGTGTATCCACTTTATGAAGTGAAGGGGGTATTTGAATGAAAATGCCCATTGTGCTGGTTTGTCACACCCCATTGGCTGTCACAGCTACCACAATCTCAAAAGCTACAATGATAGTTTGTTCAAACAACCCAAGAGTTTTTACCTCTCCATTATTTTAAAATTTCCACCATATCAGATACAGAGACCACAGGTGTTATTGTAGCCTCTAGCTGAGGTGAAAGTGTCCTTTCAGACTCTGTATCAATATATAACTGTATTTATTTAATACATGGTCATAACTCTTTGAGTTAGGTTGGCATTTGAGGGAACTGTATTTGTAACTTTTGAATGCATATCACAACTGATGAAATTATGTGCTGGATAGCACAATAATAACAATAATAATAATAATAATAATAATTATTATTATAATTATTATTATTATTATTATTATTTGATTATTATTTAAAGTCTAAAATCCAGTTATGATCATTAGACTTTAAAATTTGAATATAGAACTTAAAAGAAAAAAAAGACTGAAAGAAAGAAAACAGATAAGAGAAAAATTGATTAGAAGAAATTGATTTGAAAACATTAGAAATTAAAATGTTAGTTCATCAAGTCCTTAATAATTGTGAAAAATTTTTCGTCGTAAAATATCAGTTATAAAATCCCTTTAAAAGATCTGTATTTTCTCTCACATTTTCCTCCTTCCAGACTGTGGATGAGTCCATGAGTGCTGCCACCACCCTGTCCACACCCCAGGACCAGGTGGAGGACTTGATGAAACAGGTGGCCGAGGAGAACGGGTTAGAAATAATGGACCAGATTCGGGATCTACAACCTGGTCAGTCCTCGTTAGCTTCTACGGCTACCACAGAGTCGAATAAAGAAGACCAGCTGTCTAGGAGGTGGGTGTTGTCTCCGTTGTTGCATTAACCTTGTAATTGTGTGGTCTGTGATATATGCTAGTAGAACCACTGACTAGAGATGATTTTTATGTAAATTTGGCATCGGACTAGTTAAAAAGATTTTTTTTCTTCAAAGTGAAGATTGGATTTATGGACATTTTTGATAAGTGGTTATTTTAAATTATTATACATATTATATTATATATATTTTTTTTGGGGGGGGGGGGGGGTTGGGAAGATAAAGGTATACCATCTGCAATTGAAAATGTCCATAAGTAATATTTTCTATGTTTACATATCTTGCAAAAATACTTATCTTTCCCAATTCTGACTTTAAAGTGATAAACCCCTTCAAATAAAAGCACCTGATGTCAGTTATTTCTTCTGCAGGCCATCTTTTAGAGCTAAATAATTTTATTAGATATAGAAAATTAATTAGAAAGGAAAAAAATGCATACATTTTAAGGAAATTTTGATTTTTAATTAGGGGAAATTTCTGGTTAGGATACCTCTAATTTTGATTCAGACTGGTAATTTTCTGAGCATACCAGTCTTGTGACCAGTTGGCTGAAATGTGTTAATAGTCTACTGATTGTGTGATAACACACACTTAATGTAACACATAATAGATGAAATGTGTTATTTTGGCACAAAGAGAAAAAAACAACACATAAATAAAGCCAAAATCTAAATATATAAATGCCTATCTCAGGTTTGCAGGCACCTTTCAAGAGACGGTGAATATAACTTGCACATAACTGTAATGCAGATAAAATAAATTTCCTGTGCAATAAAAATTAAGCATATTTTATTCCATTTCAGGTTAGCAGCCTTGAGACACTAGTGATGTTTAGGAAGATATGCCTATGTTCTTAAAAACTTGTACAGATGTCAGTGTCAGGTCATGACCAGTCAACTGAGGTCTGATTACCACAGTGTTTTTGTACATAATGCTTTGAGGACTAATTTATGTAAAGTTTTAGAATAGAAAAAAAACTGGTAAGGAATCTGGTGTAATTATATTTTAACTGCTGCTGATGCCCTGGCTATTGAAAAGCATTTGAAGCCTTGCTGGACAACTCAGTAGAGTCTACAATTTTTAATGATATATTTTTGTCACTTTTATCTCATAAACTTGCCTTTGTATTAAAATTGATATGGTGATTAGCAGGTTAATTTCAAAAGGAGTTCTTCTATTCTAGTCACTTCCTTTCACAAACCACCAACTAAATTTTCCCTTGTACCTAAGTTAGGCATATTAAAGATTCCACCTTATTGATACCTCCATCCAGAAATGAAGTAAGAAAGTAAAGGCCAAAATGAAGCATTTTTTTAGCAATATTTCAGGAAGGAAGTTGGGAGGTATACATCCCAAGTTTCATAGATTATTGGCCTTTAATTATCAATATGCTCATCTGCCATTTCCACAAAAATCTGTAACTCGGTTCAAAGGAGGGTTTGAGTCTTGCTGTCTTTAACTTCTTCATTGTAAAGGTTAAAAAGATGTGTTATGCTCATGAATTGCCCTCACTTCTCTCTATAAGATTTTGTGACCAGAAGCAGTGGAATTGTATTTTTAAATTATAGTTTAAAGAAATAAGCTAAATTTTCTGAAGTTATTTATTCTTCAAACGATTTGTGGAAAAAATCAACAGCGCTTCATATATAAGAATTCCTTTTAACAGAAATTCAGATGCCATTTTTTTCTTGTTCAGTAAATTCCCAGGTTTCACTTTGTATATAGCACATTTGTATGTAAACAGAAATAAAATGTAATATTAGAACGGATTAGATATGTGCCTTGGACTTTTAATTGGGACTTATTTGGAAAATCTCTGAAACGTGATCGTTACAATTTCACAAAGGAGACCCGAAACCTTAAAATTTGCTAACACGGCTTACGAGCAAGGACAAATGACATAAAACGGAACGGCCAATTTTTCACTTTTCTGGAACTTCTTATCTTTAAATGTTATACAAGATCACCCATCAGGATCGGTTTCGTGATGTGGATTTGTAAAAGTAGGTATTTATGCATGAACTTGATATGAAAATCGATCGCCTATTTTTTAAGTAGTCTCCAAATTAAAAATTGGGCGAATCAGATTGGTTGATCTCCATTGTTCGTGTTCAAAACACGTGATATTAGATAGCCGTCTGTCGTCTGCCTTTTTTCTCCGTTTTGTGATGCCGAAGCAAATTTCAATAATTAAACGAATCATTATTGCATGTAACTTTGTCTTTAATTTGATTTGGCAAAATAAGCTTGATGGCTAACTGTTGTTCGTTGTATCTTGATCAGTGATCTATCAAAATTTTAGCATTGGTTCCGGACGCCTTTTTATGTGAAATGAAGTTGTATTTCAAAGACTTCAATCCAGTTTTCAGACATTTATATCAGCTTACTTTTTTTTATGATATGAAGTTGAAGTTCTGAATGTTTTTTTAATGAAATGATATCTCTCTGTATATTTTGTGTGTGTGTGTGTGTGTGTGTTATGAAATGATCAGTCAGAAATCGCGGATATACATGTATATTCTAATTTTCGTTTCAAATGTGTAGAATGGTAGGGTTCCCGGTTTTATAAGTTGCTTCTAATAGCTGCAATTTAAAGCGTGAACAGGTACACTGTATGTCCGATGAAGTCACATTTTAAAAATTGAGTAAAACGCGTTTATTATTTACAATCTTGAAGTTTAAATGGAAATGCTTGAACCATAACACGTATAATCGGGGTTATATTACTTGTGCCGCATTTTCTCATACACGTTTCATCTTTTGACTCTAAAATTTCATTTTGAATCCAAATTCAGTGCGCATCGTATTTCAGTGCAGGGTGCGCGTGTCAAAATCGTCGTATTTTACAACACCCCAATGTTGACTTTTGTCACAGTCCGAAAGCACCGCCCCTTCTGTTTACGCCAGAACGCGTCCGTAAAATTAACCTGCTTGACCGGATGGTCTCGTGCGACTTACTGAACTGTAAAAAGCACAATCTATGTCAACATGAGAATCGAGATGAACAAACTCCAAATTGACACCGGCCGTGACCTGTGTGTTGACTTCTTTTGGCAGTGGGCAAGGAGAAAGGCGAAGCGGCACCCGGTACGGAAAGGTTGCGTAACCGCCTCGACGTGCCCCGTTGTAAAAAGACCTCGCGCACCCCGGACGCTCCGCCAAGCAGTACCAGTTACTCCGCCTCTTAAGCGCCCAGACACGGTGAGACCAAGGTGTGCCGTATCAGCTCTGATCACACCCTTCTCAAAATAACCATTAAAAAGGTTCATATTGCAAAAATAGACGCGCCGAAAGTTGACATAAATGCCAGCAAAAAGTGGAAGGCCGCTGGATATCATGTTCGCTAGTTTTAACAATGTGCGACATCGGGGATATTGGCTGGGACTGCGGCAGATCTGATTTGGTTTATTCGGCGTGCTTGACTCTGCCTCTGTATCGTATTCACACTGAGATAATGTCTCAGTCAGTTCCCGATGGAACCAGACGCAGGGTGTTAATCTATAGAAGAAGCAGTATTCTAATACGTGATCGCCCTTGAATATAATTTTAGAATAAGTTAATGAAAGACATTACCTGTTTATACAGAATTGAAAATGAAATAACAAACAAATGAAAGGCTGCTTTCAGTCTATCAAAAAAGTTCAAAATTGTCAAAGATAAGGGAGTGAATTTTTGTATCAAAGTAAAGTGAGTTTGAAATTGATAATATTATTTTATTTCATTTTTTTCATTTGACTTTATTATATCTCAGTTTAAAGTTATGACGATAATAAGGGATAATTGTAACATTTCTATTAGAATTTCAAATATATATGAAAAAAAAGATAAAAGTTAGAAGGTGAATACGTTTGGGAGGATCTATAGATGTTTTTTTAAGGCAGAGGGTGTATATTTCTTGTATCAAAACAAAGTAGTGAGTTTTGAAATTGATAACCATTTCATTACTTTAATATGTGGTTTAAAACATTTTTAATGTATGGGATTTTGCATGGAGGCTCATAAAGGACAAGAGAAAGTAAATATGTTGAAAAAATAATGGAAATGGTGTTTGGATAAGACATTTTAAATGCATGGCTAAGGTGGTATTGAGATTGGGCTATGAAGGAAAATTATCAACAAATTATCAGTCTCGCGGATAATTTTTGGCCGCCACTTCCTCATTCATATTAAATACCATTTATAAAATATCAAACATACATTTTGATAAAATGTTTTGGCAGTTAATTATAAATTATACCATGTTGCATCATATGATTATTCATGATTAATATTTAATAGGAACTAGGTGAACTAGTGATAGGGGTACTTGCATATCCATGATGAATATCTTTATATGGCGTGTTACAAAAGTTATCAAATAGGTAGTTAGGTGACTTTTTTTTTTTTTTTTTTTTTTCTATTTGCATGTCATTAAAATTTTACATCATTTGCATTTGCTTTTCTTTTACTTTCATACAAATGTTACAAAAACAAAACGTCAGTGTATGACCAAGAGTATTATTTGCATTTCGTGTCAGTTGGTACATTAGTATGAATGCCTTAAGGTATTTTATGTTATAATCTCATTTGTGTAATAGCATGCATAGTGGATGTACTAGTACACAAAGGAGCGTGTAAAATTATTCGAGCAGTTTGTTATATCAAATCACCGTCTGCAAGCTGTGAAATAAGCGATTATTAATTTTACTTAAATGCTAAATTCTTTTGTTAGCAGAAAATTTTTTGACGGCACATACGTCCTTGTATTATTATTATCGATATTTTGTTGGTTCACTGGCTTTCGTTTACAAAATCTAGAGAGCCAGTGTTATTGTCCGTCCGCAAAATGGCCATAGCCATAAAAAGTAAACACCTTATTTAATACACGGCGTAGTATGAACGGTTTTAAGTGCATTATTCTTTCAACAATATGTATGACAAAAGCGCATGGTGCTTGTTCTAATAAGGAAAATTTTTGTCAAGCAGATGCTTTAACACACGCCAGTAAATGCTTTAGAAAGAGTGTCATAAAGAGTATCATAAAAAGAGAAATGCGTTTTAAGCAAGATCCGTGTAAGCGTTACATCACCAGAGCGGTTCAGGTAGCGATTATCAAAACACGTTTGTACCGAAATGCACTTTTATTAACAATATGATGTTTGGTATAATATTGCACTTAGCGTTCGTGCCTCAGGCAAATACTGAAGACATTGCTGGTCTGGTATGTTGCATGTACAGAGCTTGGAAGGTATGTGGTTTTCTATTTGATTATTTTCGTATTAACATATTTATTGAATGTAAGTGCGGACATATGAAGGTTATCACAAGAACGTGAGTCCCTATCAAGAAAAATGTATCAATGCTCTTTTTGCTTGACTTTAGCTACATATTTTCATTTAAACACACATTTATGTTCACATTTTTTTGGTAATGATAAATTGTAGAATTTAAAAATAATTACGTATATTATTTAGTTTGTTCATTCATCAGAGAAACCCTCCCTCAATTCTCCATCTTAAAACTAAACAATATATTGTAATTTCGTAAAAATGATCAACGATTTACATTGATAGACGTCTCAAACTAGCTGGCGTGAAAGCCTTGAGAATCCAACCTGCATTCCTCCTTATAAATAAGCCATGCTATAGGCCAGCATAGGCCCTGACCTATGTGAACGCGTCCACCTGCCAAAGAAAGAGAAAAATTCCACATCGATGTGACAATTACACACTTGGTATCTAGGTTGCGCATGGTTGAATAATCGTGCAATATGTTATATAGTTTACGACACGGTCAGTCAGGGTTTTGAACGCACTAGCATATTTAGCTGTCGCTTCTGAGGAGAGAACGCATTTAGGAAGGTCGCATGTTCGTCTGTTAGTGAAGTAAAAATGAAAAAGAAAAAAAAAAACGCTTCAGCAGGGGACCAATTATACAGACATATTTTTGTGTTTTCATAGTAGGTATGGAAATATCTCAGAATTGCTTGCTGAGGGGCTGCATTTCATTTTTCTCTTATTCCATGAAAATGTCTCCCTTATTTTAAAAGGATGGTTTCATCATAGATTAAATAATACATTTTTAAATCTTAAAAGAGATCTTTGGGAAGAAGATGTACTTGAGGAGAAAGACGCCTCATTTTATTTTGATAGAATCAAAGACTTCTATGGCTAAATTGTCGTTGTTTATACCAAACGATCAAAATCCTCCCAAAATTTACTTTAGAGCAACAAAAAATTTTCTTGCCATTGTATTAAAGTATCTCAAACCCTGTTTTATTTTCATAAATTATTCCGTGGGTATTTTGAAAAAAAATGTATAGCAAAATCTAAGTTGGGCTTTGCAATAAACAGTTTACTTCAGTCAGATGCTGGCAGCCTACAAAACGCCTTATTTTAGGTAAAATCTACACCTGCAGACCTATGTTTAGTACGGGAAATTATGAGCAAGGAATGGACAAAGAGTACAGCTCAAGTTTTGACGTTTATTAGGTAAATCAAGCACTTTATTGAAGTTTCAGAGATAAATAGCCTTTTTGCACCAACTGAATTGAAAATGAGTAATACGTATTTTTCAACTGCATTGCTTATTCGGAAGGAGGGCTTTTTGTTACAAAGACATGATCCTAATTAGGCCATATTTTACTCATATGAGCTCTGTATAGAACTGGTGTTTATGACGACCAAAGAATACGCAAAGCAAAGAAAGAAAGCTGAAAATTCATCGACGTATAACGATACAATGTTGCAATATTGTGAGTTCGCTTGCGACGAGGATTTATTAAAATTCTCTGATGCATTAAAACATTTGGACATGTCCCTTTCATGCAGCATATGAAATCTCTCTATATATAGAAGAGTCGTTGGTTTTAGAGCGCACAAACAGCAGGTGTGGGAAAACGCATTATCAGAAAAAGTGATGAACTCTGAAATTTTAAAAGGAAAGGGTGGAATGGTTGCGGAGCTGGGGCATAGAGGTGAGAAATGGAGAAGCTACCAGACAGAAAAGAATTCTCTCAAAAATGCCTTATTATTCACCACCTCACGATTTGTCAATTGTTATAAGCCCAACTTTAATTCTCCTTTGACAGTTTTTAGATTATTTGTCATTGGGGTGTGGACGGGAGTTTTACGCATTTAAAACGAGGGCTTCTTATTCACGTTATTGTGCGTTCCCGTATGACCGCCTATAGCTGAGCTATCAATAAAAATCTCACTCAAAAGAGGTCGAAGTATCGGCAATATTTGCGCAGCTTTATAATGATATTTTACCATTAAACCATTCAAAGCGTTCAGGGGCGTAAAAAACCTCCACGCCAGATTAAGCATAAAGAGCGGTGAAAACAACCCTTAACAATGCACAAGTCTCACCTGAACGCTGGAATGTACATTGTCAGAGCACCATTCAACGCTGTCAACATGCGTCAGCGTGAGTTTTATCCGTAGCGAGGCAAATCTTAATTTTGGAGGAGTTTCTGTATGTATTTGAGAAAGACCACAAATGGCGATGAAAAATTGCACTTGCGGCACTGACAGCGACGCCACAGGCTCGGCTATTTTTTTCTCTCCTACAGGTGAGAAAGCTTTCAACTAACACCGCCATAATTGTATGTATATGTATAATCTCGCCTTTGAAAACACCTTTAGATTTGTAAGGTGTTTGTTAAGTTAAAAACCACGCGCCTCATCGAATTTCGGGTCGTAAAATTTCATGGGCAATTAATGGCTCTTAGCGTAACAGGCTGAGAATAAAAAACGGAAAATATTTTTTGGGAATTGATTTTTGCTCCGGTGTTAAATTTCTACGCCCGACAGAGCTTACAAGGCAACAATCTCTTCCTGCGTCGTAGAGGGTAGTAGTGTTTTTTACAAAGTTTTTTGTCTAAATGCCCACACACATTCTGTTGTAATCTCCACTGTCTCGATTTTTTTTCATTCACAAACTGTATTTGTAACGTAGTTAAAAAAAGAGTACCTATTAACGGTGACTCTTGGTTTTTCAGGCATAGAAAAAAACTAGTTGTAAATTATAGAGACGCCCTCAAATCAACCGCCAATATCTATGAACGCCCTAATTTTGTCTCGCGTTACACCTACATCGTTTTTTTTTTTCTTTTTTTTTTCAGAAAATCCAATGTCGTGAACCGGCACTGTCAGCGTTCTGCAGGTGCGGTATACGTCTATTGCAAGAACGGAGGAGTAAAAGGGGTGATTGGTTACATAAAATTTGGTTATCCATCCTTAAGATTTCACACGATCTACCTCGATATAAGGATAGTATAATACGGTTGAATAGGCCGAGCGGAAAGTACAATATCCCCTTTCGCAGTCACTCACATTGCCTGGGGCGGCCCAAAACGTTCAAATCTAGGTGCTGATGGATTCAAAAATAGACAGAGGAAGAATAAATAATCCGCCTTGTTCTTCGCAGGAACGACTTACCACCTTGCCCTCGTTGCACTGTAAATAATGGTTAGTGTGTAACTTTCAGTATTTCAGCCTTCAGAAACGGTTGTGATGCTAATCGCACGCGAATAACTCACATGGAAGATGCCTTGTAATTTAGTGAAACGGCCGAGAAGGATAGAAGGCCGGCAATAGCTGGCGAAGCCGACAGATATCACGGTCACATTTAACCAATGGTTGTCTGTAAAGAAGACTATAGTAGTGGGCTGTGAAGTGTAGTGAAAAAAACAAAGTCGTATTTGATTTACGTTGGTTTTGAATGAATTCTATTTTTACCACTTGCATCGATGATAGAGACGATTTCTTGCGTGTCCGCTGAAAACAAGCTATTGATACGGTGCGCAGTGTGTGCGTTTTGGAATTTTTCTTCTGCTGTGATAAAAGACGCACGGTGGCGTTAAATATGCATTCTCTCTGGATCATTAAAAGTCAAGGTGTGCGCATGCTGCTTATAAAGCGCCTCTGATGCTCGGCTCTGTCTCGTGGGCTGAAAACTCTCCAAATAGACACTCCGGGGTCAGGGCAATTTTTTTTCAGAAGGGACAACAATCAGCGACTTCATGTCAACGTTCAAACGACATTGTAGATCATTGTTGAAGAAAATTCCTCCCACGACTGGGTAAAATTTAGAATCAATCGATGCAGTTGATTTGTTAAAGAGAGACCGACCGGTGAAGCGACCGACCTTGCTCTTGCGAATATACGCTCGGATTGGTGGAAGAATCTAGCTCCCTGTGGTGAGGGGATATAATAACCGCGGATTGACTCCCTGTATCATCGCATCCACTACGCTGATCAAACTTACCTCTATACTTATACATAGATGGACATAAGACTAGTGCAAAGCTTACGACTAAGCTGAAAACGGTAATACACCAATGCAAGAAAACTTAAGAGATTTTATTTGAGATTTTATCTTTTATTACCCTTGCAAGATCAGGATTTAATTTGGGAATTTTGAGAAAAATCAGATTTTCCACATAGCTGCCGAGTCATTGGAGTGATAATCTTCTTAGAGAAAAAGAAAAGTGGGTTCATTATGCGGTCATCTTGGAACAGTGTTACATGGACATGTCTGGTCTTGATGAGCTTGACCATTGGTCAGGTGGATTCGGGCTACTACGCAGGTGCTCATTTTTCCTATCGTCCCGCAAGTGCTAATGGACTCGGAAATGCGGTGAGTGCAATTATGTTTAGAAATATCAATCTCAGCCCTATAAGTAAACGATTTCTTTGAGCTGTTGAATTGCAGTGTTGTTACGACCACGTGTTATGCACAGCTTTTGGAATAAATCTCATTGAAAATTTCAGATTAAAACATCGAGACCCCCCCCCCTCCCAATAAAATGCTCAGCTACGACTACGATAGAACTATAAATCCGTAACTCGTTGTGTGCATTTTTACGTGGATTGAATCAATTTTACTTGGATTGAAGAATATCTGAAAATTTATGCAGCCCTATACACGTGCTACATAACAGTAGGTCGGTCTCATTAAACGGAGTTGCGAATGAAGGGAATATGAAGACAGTGAATTTACGCATGTTTTCTTTGTAGTTGTTAACTGATCAGAGTTTTGGTAAATACACAGGTTAAATCATTTTATGCAATTTTTTCCTCTCTCTCTTTATTCGCTTCGTACTTTAATTATTTCAAATCAATCAACGAATACACCTAAGGCTCAGTGATATTAATAAATACTTAAAGATAATTCCCCTAACCTTAGACTGTACAAAAGACAATTGACTAGGTGAATGAACCCAGACAAAATTCACATACCAGAACGACCTTAGCTATATCCTACCATAGAAGTAGAGATCCTATGTAGGCCTGTAGCGTGAACTGAACACGAGCTAAGGTCGAGTATTTGACCGTTTACATTGTAGCAGTGTTCACCAATATAATGTCTGTACGTTGCTGCGACGTATGAGATGCGCTACCCGTTCTAACTCCGTCCACCCTCTTCTTGTGAACTCACCCGCGTTTAAAGACCACTAGTGCCCAGTGACTCTGTCTGGTGTGTCCACTAAAACGTAAAGTGACCAGTGGACACGCGAGCGTGAGCAAGTGTCCGATGACAAATATTTTTCTCGAACACCTGAACTAAACAATAAGTATAGAAAAGGTGATCGATGTCGTTTTAGAGTTGTTGGACGTTACTGAAATGGCTGAATGGCTTCGCGAGGCCAAAGCAGCTAGACGGTGAGAAGGGGAAAAACCTAGAGCTGTATGCATGTCACGCACGTACCTAGGATTAAGGGTTTCTGTCAACCGACCTAAATCTTATTTTACTGACACTCAATTCCGAACGACAGATTCTACATTTTTTCTATTGAAATCTGTTTACAACACAGACCAACATAGACCGTTCATTTCTTCGTTAAAATTGTTATGGTCATCACTTGATGAGTGTCCGTTATTTTTTAACGAGTTAGTTTATCCACAGTATGTAAAAATGTAAATAAACCTAAGTAACATGTCAAACTCTCAGTCTCACTGTTTCGCCTTAACTCTGTTCATTCACTATTTTCACCTGAGCACAGCTGTACTTAGTTATTATATTACACTGTGATCATTTGAAAAACATCCATAAAAGCTGCATTTACATTTGTGGATAGTTTAAAACATGTATTACCCATAATTTTCTTTCATTGAGGTTTTGAATTACACATTCCATATATATTTATTTTTTTTACAATGAAGTTGATATGAGCTGGGGCGTACTTGAGTACGTCAAGTGCCTGATCACAGCAGTTTTTTTCCAGTTGGTTAAATATTGATTATATATATTATTATTATTTCCTAAACCCTATATGCGTTTACGACAAGTGCGTTGAAAGTGTCACGTTTGGACTCTCCGGCGAATAGCTGTCAAATAGGAGTTAGGCTGAAATTAATGAAATGGTTTTGTGCCAGGCAAAATTATACAAGTGGCCTGCGATGTTGGCGGCGGTGGCAGTGCCGCTCACCCCTAGGAGTGAGTTCATAATCGTACCCTTTGATCTCAGGGACCTTAAAAATAATATATATAATTAAAGTATTGGCTACAATAGTTAATCTATTGTTCTAGCTGGTGCACATTATCTCCACTAACTCCACTTACTTTTAAGACGTAGGCTATTATGCCACGAAAATCTACAAAGTAAAGAAGATGAAGCAAAAATGGCATTTACTTAAAAAGACGAACGTTGTCTGTCTGTCTGTCTGTCTGTTTGTCATACCTCCGTGCCCAAAATTCTCTCTCTCTCTCTCTCTCTCTCTCTCTCTCTCCTACAAGCACAGAGACACTAATACTGGAATGAGCCCTCGCTAGAAGAGCCCAGTAAAATAAAATAGTATTAAATACCAGTAGAAGTTAAGGCCTGATAAACTCATTCCGATAACATCGCCCCTGTTCTTAATACTCTTTGATCTGCGGTATCTGAGGACGTAACGCCGTGGCTCTCGATTACATGTACTTATTTTATTAAAAGATAGTCCAGGGCCGTTTTCACAAAAAGACTTAAGCCCGAATTTTGGTTGAAACTTTCGGACCAAAAACTTGGTCTATTTTGGTTCAAAGTAAATCCACAGAAGCCCGTTGAAATAAAGGAAGTGTCGTTCTGAAACATTAGTCAAGTCTGTCTCGTTATAAAACAGGTGCACTATTTCATTTAAAAAAGGACGACTAGTGATTTATCCCAAGTCAAAGTAGACTAAAACATATAGATCTAAAAGTTTAGACCAATCATCGGGCTGATGTTCTTTTGTGAAACGGATCCCATGTCGTAACTCGATCTTGCGATGACAAATAGCGTAATGCATCGGCAAGTCAGGTAACGTAGGAGCTGTTACGCCAGGCAATGGCTCACGAAATTGAAAGAAAACGGAAGAATGCAGACTTGAAATGAAGTTTGAAATTCCCTTGTACTTACACAATGATCTGAGTTGATGTAAAGACGGTTAATACCTTGAAGACGACGTCGGGTCTTCCCCATACGCGGTTATGTCAGTTTGCATTTGAAGGAGACAGAGGAGAGAGGGGACGCATTGTAAGGCAACATATAGGGCCCAATTAAGACATATGTTTTTTCACATCCAAACCGCATCAAACTCATTTAAAAAAAAAAAAAAAACCGCATTGCGTTTACTTGACTATAAAATATCAAGCCAAACGCGTACTTTAAATGAGGTGTGTTTGAGGTATAAAACTATGGCCTTCCGTAATAATAATAAAAAAAAAAAGAACCGGGTGAACCATTTACTACCATACAAATATCCACCAGCCTCAAATCCAAGTTTCAATCGCTTGTGCCCTTGCTGTGCTGAGAATATAATCATAAGAAAATATCTACGTTGAAATTACCTTACATGCCTTTGGGTTCAGTCACGCAGGTAAAGATGATCATGAAACAAAACATAAACGATTTCCGACACCTTCTTACGACGTCGTAGTAATTATACAGTCGTCATCCCAGCAGAAGACCACCTGAAGTTGTACCTATTACTAACAACCCACTCAACAAGCCTATCATGAAGTTGATTTGCAACATTTGATAAAAAAAAACAAAAACAAAAAAAGACTGCACAATTTTGTAAATAATTACTGGAGTCTAACAACGGACATCCATTTGACTATAAAATATGGTGGTAGATTGAAGTTTACCTGTTGGTAAAAACTTAAATGCCCAAACGTTTTAGTTTGTGTTCTTCTGCTGAGGGATAATTTCATTTTTAATAGTTATTTCGAATTTTCCGAGATCGAGGATTTCTATACACATTAATTTGGGTTTATTTTTATTGTATCTAAAAGTTATCTATAGTTTTTCGAGAACGTGTATTCTGGTACATGTAACTAGGAGCATGATCTTGCGGCGTTTGACGCTTTTTGGTGTATTCAACATTGTCATATTTAGTTTGCCGACAAGGAATGTAAGAACCTGATCGAGAGCTAAGAGACACTTTCTTTTGTATCTAAAAAGTTATTTCTAACTTATTTGTAGACAAATTATTCTAAGACTTTTCTCTGTGGGTGGGAAGTTTTTCTTTTTTATTTGCAATAGTTATTTTTAGTTTTCCGAGTATTCTAAGAATAAGACTGCGCTGGAAGACATTCTATTGTATCTTCACTTTATTTCTAGTTTTACAAGATGTTAGTGCAATACTTTACATTGCGGGAGATTTTCTATTGTATCAAAAATAGTCACTTTCATTCGAATTTTACAGTCTGTGCGCAAGTTGGTGGCGGCAAGAACAATCGTCATTTCTTTTTATCTTTAAAACGCAAAATATGAATACTAATAATGTGTAGATGAATCGACAACAAGTCTGTTAGCATAGAATTTATTGGTAAGAGGTGAAAAAATCTGCTGAAAATGCCGTTTCTAAAATAATTTTAGATAATAGACTGTATTTGTTTTAAAAAAAGTAAGTGCTCTTTCAAACAAAATCTGAGATGAGTTTCTTCTTAGAGTGAAATAAATCTCTTTACAAGCGTAGGCGCCCTTGTGGCAAATATTATCTTAGGAATATCCTGTGACGTCACTAGACAAAAGTTATTGTAGGCAATAAAAGTTTGATAATTCCAAGTTCGAGTTCATAGAAACTGCACTTGCGGTGCATCTGTTTTTTACCAGGGACTTTGTTTTAGCAAGTGGGTTCCTGGAAAAACGTCGCCAGACTGCTTAGAGAGACAATGCTCAACCCAGACTACTTGTAACCTATTTAAAGTTCACGTATAAAAAGACGGAATTGTTTTCTGGTTCGTGTCATTATCAGAGCTCAACTTTCTATGGCTTTTCACTCGCTGCTTCCAGGAACGTAAACTGTTCTGTCTCTGTTTCTTTCCACACGGAATTGACGCTTACACGGTTCGGTGAACGCGATGTGATTCTTTAATTTACATATTTGACATTTCTGTTCAGCCGCCTTAGAAGCTTTTACGGAAGGAAGCTTACAATATGACTCAGCAATCCAAATATTGATAGTGTTGATAACGACGTAATTAGACGTGAATTCCCGTTTGTGTGCCAATGATGAGTGAACATTGCCTCTTAGAAGTGCGTCACTTTAGCCTCTTCTTGGCGATCCTTAATTATCAAAATACACCGTGACATTGGTTTATCAGCTCACAGACGTGTGGAATGGTATTTGTGAGTTAAGGTCGCAGACTATTGCTCTCCAAGCAAACAGCGATAGTAATGATATCGTAACAGGGGCATTATCATTGCTTTGCGCGATTTGGCATCGCCCATCAAGCATGAAAAAGCAGTTCGCCCGATTAGGTCGGAGTCGGATTTTCATCACCGAGACACTGCTTTATGTACATGTACTATGTTTCAATACAGAATGCGTTGTACGCGAGGGCGAAATATTTCTATTCGTTTTATTTTATATGTCTGATGTCAAAGGTGAAAAGGCAATGTAAAAAAAAAAAAAAAGATAAGTCTGCTACGCCCTGAAAATAAACCGTGAGAAGATATGGTTGAAAAAGTCGCCTTATTTCATTGGCGCAGCCATCTTTAAATATGGAAACTATCAAATTTTCAATAATTTTCGTGTGGAAAACTACCTCTGACTTCAGAGATTTAGACACAATTGTTTTAAAATCGACATCATTACAGGCAAATATTACCAACCCAAGCAAAAAAAGACTTTGTAACATTTGTAACAATCTGATCGGCTCACATGAGAGAAAAATGCTCAGGTATAGATAATTTGATATACTCTTTTTTTCCGCGGCAACAAAATTAATCTTCATGTTATATAAATTTTGTCACCGAACTCGCTCTTTTTGATATGAAATCAACCTCAATATCTTTGATAACTAGAAATAGTTTGCGGGTTTTTAACAAGGACCATTTGCTTGCAAATACTATTAGTAACAATAATAATAATAAGAAGAAGAAGAAACAAACAAACAAAAAAGAAGAAAAGAAACGTGATGAGAACCTTTTTGTTTTGCCCTAAGACCGCAATTTTTGGCGACTTCTGTTATCTACCTAGGTTGGAGGACATTATTACCACATATATTATCTCTTGGGACAGATAATATATATATATATATATATATATATATATATATATATCATTATCAAAATAACAACAATATCAAAATGTGATCGGCAAACGTTTTGTAGACGACAGTTATTAATAAAACTTTAAGACGTACGTACACTCGGCTTACGCAGATCACGTGACATTCATTTTGTTCTTTCATCCGATGTTATTGGTATGCATAACCGATGTTCTAAATAGCCCCTTCTGCGCGAAGCGCCATTTGTTGAGAAATAATGAGAAAAAAATTCGATTCGTTCCGTCCTTACTTGGGAGTTCTCCTAATTATGGCCTTTTCAGATATGCCTGCTATACTATTGGAAACAGGTGTGTTGCCGAATGAAATGCGATAAGTACCTTGGCTCAAAGCACCACGTTTTTGTCCTCACTCGAGGTCCCCCCACTACCAAAAATCAATGCCACACAGATAAGCCGTCAAAAGGCCCGTCATGCGGAAAAAGCCAACGCAAGTGAAGTGAAAACTCATGAGTGAAGTGAAAAAGCCACCAGCGAGTGACTTTTAGGTTAGGTCACGCAGTGAGGGTGTCGAAATATCGGAACCGTTCGCACGCGCCAATTTGTGTCACGCCCTTTGCCCCCTCGACGAACCGTACTACGCGCGTGGTTGCACATCGTCGATGGGGACCCAATGAGGCAGGAATATTGATATCAAATATTAATATGTGCACTACTTTGAAGTTAGAGGAAAGTTTGACAACAAAACAGCAGGTGTTTCGATGGAAAGTCTTTAGTGAGATTCAATTTTGAAAACGACTGGGTTTTTGTACTTAATCTACCCGATTGCAATTGAAAGCATACAGATGTTGCCATTGACTTTATACGCCGACCTTAATCCTTTATTCGAGAATTTGTGGATATGTTAGACGAATCTAGATTTGTCATTTATTGTTATTGTTATTATACTCTGAAATATGATGTTACGGTGACGTAGGGACCCAAATTAAGATGGTTTCGTGGGTGTTAAATTGTATAGAAAAATCTTCAATATATAAAAAGGAAAGAGACTACAAAGGGAAAAAACGGGGGAAAATCAGTGATAAAATATAGAAATATTTTATCATATATTCTGCCTGACAGAAAAAACTGTACAAAGCAGTAGTAATTTTGTCAAGCCATATCACAGAAAAATACGAAATCAAAATATTGAAAGATATATTGTAAAATGTATACAGGTCCAGCGAACTTCATTTGCATGTAAGATTAAAACGTCTTGGCAAAGTAGGCAAATGTTGTAAGCGAAATATCCGACTAAAGAATTTAAAGCCTCAATATGCGATTTGAAGTTTTGATGTTTTTGATATATCTTATGAAAATTAAATGTATCACGCACACGTTAAAAATGTCCTAAAGTTAATTTTTTTATCTTGGGAAGCATCTTGCCATTCTTTATTCTGATCTTTGAAAAAAAAAAAACAAAAAAAAAAAAAACGACGAGATCCTTTAAATAAATGTTTATCTGAATCCTAACTGATGCTTTTAGTTCCTTCTGAACCTAAGAACACAGCAAAGGTCCAAGACTTGGCATCTCGCGACTTCACACGAAAATTTAAATTGTCGTAATGATACACGATACAGGCCCCGTTGTAAAACTTTTCGGTCTTTTTTTTATGAAGTGAAACAACCAGGTCATGTCCAGTAGTGTCTTGTAAAATAACAGGGGGCCAGCCGTGGTCCAAATATAAGTGATAACATTTGGTAGTAATTTATCTAATTAGAAATGGTATAAAAATTTCCTTTTTCTTCATACAAATAATTTTTAAAAACTTTTAAAAAGGTTTTTAAAACTCTAAATATATCTGAATTATCTGAATCATTTTTGTAGCCGAAAGCAAAATTTAAACGATTTAATTCTTTCTATTTATTTCTTGCATCCATCGTCTTTGATGGGCGATGGGCCATTTCAAAAACAAAGCAAGAATGTCATGTTACAGGTCTTAAGGGATTGATTACGATTGCGTGACAGGTTTGAAGAATTAATGGTCTTTAATCTGGTATCCAAAATAACCTGATACATGTAAGCTTAATTCTCGTGTCAATCACACGTCGTGCAGATACTTCAGACTAATGAAAAAAAAAGAAAAAAGAAAAGCGACCACATGACTCCAGAGGAACGAACAAAGGGAACAAAAGAACAAAAAAGAATCAGTATGCTTATCTGTTGTCACTCTATATTTTAATGAACACGTCTCCGGTTTGTCATGACATAACAAAACAAAACACAACACACTAAAATGTTGTAGACTTAATAAAAAAGGCTAAGAAAAAAGCATTGAAATCGCTGTCAACACCGTAGAGTAATCGGATGACTTGTTTGTTTTCTGCCTGTCGAATCAACTACACATGGGCAGGTAATCTACTATGACTACGTACGTAAACAATTACTTGTCTAAAATTCAAAAATAACCCGCTCTTTTATCTGAAAACCATGTAACATAATCATCTAAGTAATGAAATTACTACCCAATTACATTTTCACACGAATTGAAAGCGCAATGAGGTCTTTTAATGATCGTAGTGAAGCAGATTACTAACAAAAGTAGTGAGACTCGAAAGGGTGTTGCTGAGCAACTGAAAAGTACTTAAGTCAAAAGTTGGCCACAAGATAAAAAAATGGAGACCTCCTTTGCCAGGATTAAGACGGCCCATTATCATTTTATAAAATTAAAATTATGAAAAAAAATTCAAATTTTTTTTTTGTATAAAATAATTAAAACTTTATAAGTTATTAGACAACTATTGGTTTTAATTCTCAGTGTGTAATGCTAACTAGAATAAAAGACTCAAAAATTGTTGTTCGTGAAGTTAGGACCTTCTTTTAACTTAAGCTATTGTTGTAGAGGGTTCCTGGTTGTTTACGCGATGTCCCAACTGCAAGTTTTTATAATTTACAATTTACACGCAGATGTCAAACAGAAGTGTTATGCTCTATTGAACATTTACAAGATGGTTGGTAAATACAGCCGAAGTGATATTAATAAAAACACCCGTTTCTCAAATGTTTGTGACGCTTGATCACTTCGTTATTGACAGGGTAGACTAGACTATGTGCTTATAAGTGGAAATAACTCAATATTGACCAAAGTTGATCTGTTTTTAATTGCAATATGTACGTTAAGACATATATTGTATGTATTAGCACGCTTAAATGATTCGAGGTCCCTTTTATTTCTTGGGCTACCTTTCAAAACAATTGTCGTGCGTTTCCGGTTAATGGTAAACACGGTGTCCCACTTTACAAGACGAACACTTTGAACCACAGACCGCCGAGAAAAGAAAAACAAGTTGCTAAATACCTACTGCACATTTTCACCAAAACTTGCCGATGCATAAGGTGCAATAAATATGCGTATATTTGTAAAACTACCAACTGTTCAATATCTTTCACTTACAGATATCAGGTATTTATGGGTGTAGACCGTGTGTGTGTGTGTTTGTGTGTGTGTGTTTGTTTGTTTGTTTCGGGGGGGGGGGGGGGGGGGGGGGGGGGTAGAGGTTCCTTTTTCCTCTTCTCCCCCAATATTCCTTCACATCCTGGATTCGCCATTGTCCGGCAGTTCTTTTTCTTCTTTCTTGTGATAACTACGGTATGTTTTTTTAAGGAAACTACCTATAAAAAGTTAAACGGTTTTAAACGTGACTTGATAAAAAGATCGAGAATCGTTCGATATCTGAAGTTAGAAAAATCAATAATTTCTAACAATAAATAAAAGAAGTAATCGAAGGCGAACTTGTTTGAAAGCTTTAAATTTCTGGGCGTCTTTAACCTATTTGATGGTAGTGTTTGTGATTCCATAGTTGTAAAAGTAACTTTGTGCTCGCCTGATATTTCTCTTGTATTGTAGTACTATATTTGGTTGCTTTTCTTCAAAAGTAAGCCGTAGTCTTTATTTGTGTTTCCCCAACTTTTGTATTGCATTCTAATGCATTCTGTTGCGGTACAAGCAAAATTGAAAGCGTTTCACAAAACCTAAAGAACATCAGGCGTTCTATTTCCCGCCCCAAACACCTGGTCGTATAATGTTCATAAAGCAAGTTTATTTATATATTTATTTATTACCTGACCAAACCTTTGTGATCACGTGATATGGGGTCACGACCCCCGTCACAGCTGCCTTAGGGGTTCTAAAGGAGAGAAAACTAAGCCAATCCGAGTCGATAGTGAAAAATAATTGATGATAAATCGAGGCAAAGGTTACAAGTTATAGTTTTTGCACGATGTATATAATGTATACCGTTTCTCTTTATTAGTGTTGTCGCAAATAGCATATCTTTATTTGGTTTCTATATACGTTTATGTTAAAGGTAAAGTCAATTTAATACAAAGATGAACCAGTTTTACGCTTCAATATTAGGTTAGACAACCATACTGCTTTTCATTTATTTATAACGACAGACGGACAAACAAATTGTAGAACAAAGAGATACGTCAACGCATATATGCTTTAGTATTTTAACAGCTGTATTTGACAAGAAGTCTGAAGCAACTTGCCGTGTAAGCTGATATAATAGGAATTTCATTTAAAGAATCGAAAAGATTCACGCTTTTAATCTCAGCATTTTTTTTTATTTTTTGGTATGTACACTGTAAAGATAAGGAAGAATATTCTATCATTATAAACAATGCTTTTCGTATGTTAGTCATTTTCGTCCGGGGTGAATTTCAAATAATTTCTAGTATTTTTGATTTTTCACATTCATCTGCAAAATTCCCATCCATTCACAAATGCTTTTGTGTCAGGATAAATTTCTACTAATCTCTTTGAAAGTTTTATACAAAATTTATAATCATTCATGACATTAGACAAAACTGGCGTTTATCTAGCATAGAATGTTTTTACATACTGTAAAGTGTGTACATTTTCTTATTTGTGTAGATCAAACATAAGAAGCGAATTATCTTTATATGAAACACAGTTGTGTGGGAATTTTATCTTTAAGTATATTGTTAAAATTAAATCGAAATGTTCTGGATGTAATAAATGATTATGCATTCTTCAAAGCCCGCAGCAATTACGGATTCAAAACTCATTGCAAGGAAAAATACTACCTCCTTTTGCTTTTAAAGTTTGTTTATTGATTTTACTAAAGATATGAAATATAAATCCTTCAGGCCCGTAGCCAGCAATTTCAAAAGGGGGGTTCTTTTTCTGAAGAAGTGGACCTTTTCCCATAAAAACTTCATGTACCTAGATCACATTTTATCCAGAGTGGACCCCCCGACCCCCCCCCCCCCCCCCCCCCCCCCCCCGGCTACGGGCCTGTCCTTCCATACCTACATATCGAATTAACATACTATACATGCACTCTTCCAGATTACCGCAACGTACAGAATTGCATATTACTACAGGGACACGACAACCGATGATTTCTATTCCCTGTACTTCTGCAACACGACGACCATTGAAACAGGTACATTACTGGGATTCCAGCTTTTTAATCTGAAATGTTCCTCAGGAGGTTGTGGAGTCGGAAACACAATTGTAGTTGGTGGCAGCGGCGGGTTGCTGTACACGTGCACGGACTATTCGGCGTTCGCCAAAATCTCCACGGGAGAGGGGTCGGAGAATTTCAATGTGACTGGAGATTCGGTTTTATAGTAGGTTTTACAATTTTACAGTAATAGTTTTATGTCGGCAATAAAGATTTTATATGATTTTATATTTTAATTTTGACGTAGAATGCTGTTTATTTCTCTTTTGACTTAAAATACATATATAAATATTACTGAAATATGGTTGAAAAGGGAATTAGACTAAAGGTGATCAAAAACCTAACTATACAATCTTTATATTCGTGTCAAATTAATGCACAACTGCAGTATGTTGATAAGTGCATTTCTATCATCACATATGTCTATATTTCAGCTTATTTTTCAATGGCCTTCCAGACTTGATGCCAAATTATAACGGCAGATTGAGACTTCAAAGCACGATCAATGCTACAGTACGAAGTGATACGGGAACGATTAACTCCTCCCCTTGGGCGCCTTTGGTTCCTGAAGTGCGTTTACAAAAAGGGTGCACCGCTACCTTTAATATACCAGGTACAATCATCATATAAAAATACATCAAGCAATGTTGTTTTTCTTTCCTTTTAAAAGGACTGTAAAAAAATCCGTAGTCGCACTTATACATACAGATATTACAGTTGCAATTGCTACATCTCTTTACATTTTTGGGAGTAAATAGGTCATTAGGGTAATCTGTCACATTCCCACAAAGGAGTTTTGTCAAAGGATGCAATAATAATAATGTGATGCCAAGGTTTTAGTCACATTACTCAAATGTTAACACGCGCTAAATAATTACCACTTTCATCTGTGAGAAAGTCTTCTTCTTCTCGTTAATTTTGCATGGAATTGTTTTCGTAGGCCTACATAGATACCGGGTATCACATTATTGTGTACCGATAGGCCTATAACAAAAGAAATTTACAGTTACAAATGTATCTGTCAAATATACGCTGAAAATGGAGGATATCTGTTTACTTCTAGTATATGATAGTGACGGTGACACAGTAAGATGCCGGTGGGCCCAGTCTGAACAGGGAGAGTGTGCCACGTGCACTGAAGAAGATATCGGATTCTCTTTGGATGAGGTATGATGCTTTGTTTTTTCATAACTTTACCAATCTAAACCACGTGTAGATAGATAGATAGATAGATAGATAGATATATTTTTATTTTGCCATCTCCGAGCAGCAGAATACAATATTTAACATAACCGTATTTAACGTACCGTAACGTTTCAGTCAATTTATTAAACTCATTTCTGTTAAACAGAGATATAGGGCCTGTATGTGACGGAGTTCGGTTATCAGGTGGAAGATAAAAGGGAGGGGGGGATAAAAAGTCAAAACAGAGAATTGTGCTTTCCTCACATTACTCAGTTACTCAGAAAGTCACTTCCAGTTCAAATAATTGAAATCAAAGTATGTGCCTCCGTGATCTCACTTGGTTTGTCTTCGCAATAATAACAGTTCATAATATAATTAGGCATTAACGATGTTGGTAGTCAAAACACATGTTGAAAATTATTGTCTTTTTTTCTTTTGAATAGAGTGTTTATTTATTTATTTATTTTTTTTCATTTTCAGTGCACAGTTAGTTACAACGGCTCTAATATAACAGAACGACACTATATGATGGCAATAGTTCTCGAGGATTTCGTGAGTTCCTCAAGTACGGCATCCTTAAGTGCAGCACCTCTTCAGTTTCTGGTCAAAATTTATTCTTCTGGTGAGGGATGTAACGCTAGACCCACTTTCACTGCCGACACGCCGATAGATGGCACGACAATCACAGTACCTCCGGGACAGAATTTTACAACAGTTCTATCATCTGGTAGTCCGAGGAGTGGAATAAAGTAAGTGCATTTCTTTTAGATATGCTTTGTTTTTCTTGTACTATGTGATTGAAAATAATTCATTTTCTAAAATAATTTAAATAATTTATAAAATTATTGATTGAAATATTGAATTAAAATTATCTGTAAGATGTTCATACAGAGTTGCTAAGATTATAAGTTAAAGATAGCACAACTTTCATGCTCAATAGAAAGGACAGTATTTAAATTTAGCCTCAAAAATAACTTGACACTGTTGTTCTTAAGAATTATCAGCCTGCAACCTTTTCAATCTAATTTCTTCTGTTATACGTGCACATGAGCAACGGTGCCGCCGATGAAAGTCTGTGAAAAAAATTATATATATATATAATAAATTCATTTTTACAATGATGCCATACATAATGTTAAGATATACATGTAATAAATGAAAAAAAAAACAATAAAGAAGAAATTATTGAATTATTCATCTTTTTCATGTAGCATTCAGGAGATCCAGACCGTCTCCCCTCTCGGTGCCTGGAAGAGTCCACTGAGTTCCAGTGGTGGTCAGTGGTCAGTGCAGGTGGACTGGACGCCCTCTGAGGAGATGCGAGGCCGGATGGAGTACCTCTGTTTTATGGCGATTGACTCCGAAGGGTGAGTTGTCTTTATTTGATGCATGGGTAACAATTTCATTATTTTGAAAGTGTTTTTTTTTTTCAATTTAAACACGTAGTTCGGAATGTAAAATAAAAAGCCTTGTCATCCAAAGCGTATTGTGTTCAGTTGTTGAAAATATTACACAAAAACGTACACTGCGTTTAACACACAGTTCAACTTAGTGGAAATTTTATATTTACCATGTTTTTACCCTCAATAAATAAATACATAAATAGTTTTATTATTTTTTAATTCTAGGCTGACGTCAGAGTTGAGGTGTATCAGGCTTCATGTTACAGGTACAATTAATTCTCGCATGCATGCATAAGAATAAAATAAGAAGAATTGTCGGCTGAAAAAAATGGTTAAATGTCGTTCACAAAAACTGCTTCTCGGTGTGATAAAAGCTTACACTTATTCAAAGAAGAATATTACAAGTTAAAGCTGAACAGAGAGTTAAACAATTAATCATCTTGATATCCTTTCCACATGCATATGCTTTACACAGCATGTAAGGCAAAAAAGGTAGGAATCTCTATGCTTCTATTGGTTTTTCCTTTGACCGATTTTTTTAAACCCAACACCACATAAATTTCAAAATTTCAGATATCGTTACAACAGAGCCTCCAACGACCAGTACTACAACTGTAACCACAACATCGACCTCTGCCACAACGACTACGACCACAACGACTCCAACAACAACAACGTCTACAACTACCACAAGTACAACAACTACAACAACACCAAAAACTACAACAACTAGTACAACATTGTCCACTACAACTACAACAAGAACAACGTCAACGACATCTAAACCGTCAACTTCAACTAAGTTGTCGCAATTGTCTAGTAGGACTTCTCCAGCAAGCAGGATTTCCTCAGAGACATCCACCACATATACTGATATATCCACAAGGTCAAACGAAGGTCAACTTTCATCTACAACAGAACTTCCAAAAGGTAGAGCAAGCACTGTAACCATAGCAACCTCCTGGGTTCTCTTCTGTTCCTTAGCGATGGCGTTTATGACTAGAAGGAATATTTATCCTTTGTATTATTCTTAGAAAATATTTCAAATTTTTTAAATTCACATTAAAAAAGAAAAAGAAAATCATGGTCCAGATTTGGCTCCAATTTTAATACAAATTTAAAGTTTCCGTCCCTACCATCCCGCCGTTCGTTTGTGTGCTAATTATTTGGTGCTTGGTGCTTCGATATTTCACCAATTTAATCCCTGCATGCTGAATTCATTGCCTTTCAAGCAATAATCATAATTAGTCAAAACCAACCTTGTCTTACCTAGTCAAGCTGAAATACACATTCATTTGTTTTCGCAAATTTATCTTTGACTTTGTTTTCTTTTCTTGCACGGCTAAATTTTTCTTTTTTGGTCACTATGTTTGTTGTCTATGTTTCCTTTTAGTAGCATTTAATTTAATAACCTGCACATAAACGTTATTGCACACTTCAACACGATATATTTACTTGTTAAACGATGCACCAATACCGAAGGTGTTTTGCATCTGTTTTGGGGTATTTTATTTTTTAATAATTTCTGTATTAATGTTTTGTTTGCTATTGTTACCTTGCATATCTCCAATACATGTTTGCATTTTGATAAATATATTGCATTTTCGTAATACGTTGTCTATTAAATTTGCACGTGTGTTGCTTTATTGTTAATATTTTGAACCTACGCACCTCATTAAAAGTCCAGAAAATTAGTCAGCTCCTGGTTAAATATTCTGATCTAGTCATGGCCTTTAAAGTCGAAGGCAAGTCAGGGCATAAAATGGATTATTCACAGTGAGAAATGAACCCATTGCTTGTGCCTTCTAGAACCCTCCACATCCGCCAGTGCCGAAATCGAATTAGCAAGTTATACTCTTCAACCAACTGGTGAAACCGGGCTCATGGTTTCAACAGCGCAATTTCATTCAGCCCAAAGTTGGGTAACATCAACATCTGCGCCATCAACAGTTCAAAGTCCCCTGACATCGCTATCTGCGACAGCCACATTTCAGAGTTCAGCAACTGGTGAAACCGGGCTCATGGTTTCAACAGCGCAATTTCATTCAGCACAAAGTTGGGGAACATCAACATCTGCGCCATCAACAGTTCAAAGTCTCCTGACCGCCACATTTCAGAGTTCAGCAACATCGTTATCAACTCAGATCACAGCACAAACTTCGCCATCATCGATCATTTCTTCGGCCGCAAATTCGGTCTGGCCTACGACTGTGATAGGTATTTCGCCTTCCAGCGCCGATGTTTATTCATGGGTTACCTCGACAACGGAAAGCGCTTTTCGGTATTCTTCTGAATTCTTGGTTGTATCTCCCTCAGTAGGGAGCTCAAATTATCCAAGGAACAATAGTAGTAGCGAGACTGTGTCAGTTGTGACGTCACGGACAGAAACTGCCGTGCTATATACTTCTGTCTCAGAAACTGCAGAATTATCAATTCAAAGTTCAATGACCACGCCTCCTGGGACCGCCTCCATACAAGGTTCGGCAACATCATTATCAAATGCGATCACAGCACAAGGTTTGTCATCATCGATACCTTTTTCGGGTGCAAATCCGTCCTGGCCAACGATCAGGATCAGTACCGATCATCTTAGAAGTATACATTCATCGTCCTCTAGTGAATATTTTAGTCATGAAGTCACTTCGGAGTCATTTGATCCTGGAGGGTCACCCAGTGAAGTCACAACGGGCTTGAACGTCGTGGAGACGTCATGCTCATTTTCTGTTTCTGATAAAGCACAAACAGACATTTTATCTAGTTCAAGAAGAACATTTTCTGGAGGTAATATGCAAAGTACTGTGACCAGTGCTCAGCCTGTTTTGTCCACAGAGACATATGAAACAACGAAAAACTATTACTCATCTATGGAGATTTCATCGCCACGTGCAGTGAGTAGTCGACGTCACTCATTGCAATCTCCAGGCATTCTCCCATCATCTGCGCGTCATCATTCTTCAATTTCAGTTATTTATCCATCATCGTCATCACATTTATCTCATATATCGACATCTACCCAAATGACACAGACAATCAAGTTTGAAAGTAGCAGCTCGTTATTGCCTTCGAACAATGAGACGCGAGGGGGCGTTGATACCCAATCTAGTGGTATGAAATCGTCTTCATATTTTCGTTTTTTTTAAGTATTAAACATAACCGTTCAAGTGAATGAAATAAAATTAACGGTTTTCGTCGTCGTAGCTAAAATTAAAATGATTTTTATTACTCCTTCATTTATGATCATTTCGATGTATGGAAAATCCGTAGTGGATAAAATTATATACTTAACATTTTTAGAAATATATTAATTATTTTGATTTTGATTCTAATGTTAAAAAGTGATATATTTGAACTGACTTTTCTTTACATTGCAGCTACCGATCCTGACTTTCTCATGACTTGGTCCTCTCTCGGACTTGCAGTACTTGCTCTTATCGGGTCAGTCATTTCTGTTGTCCACTGTATTCTGACAGGCCGCCACTACGAGCGCAACAGTCAGCTACACACCAGCAGTGCCAAGACAAACTCAACTCAGGGGACGAGACTCAGTTCTGACGTGTCGTCAATGGCAGGTAAGGGATCTTGTAGTTACTTTATACTTCTTAAACTTTAACAGTCAGTCATAAAGGAGTCCAGTAACATTTTATTCCACCAGGCAAATGGGTTTCTCTTTTGAAGTAGAAATGATAAATGTACATACTACATAGAACGCAGTGACCAGTACATGTATTGTGTAAGAAATTAAACGCACCTTCTAATATTATGACATTCTCATTCCAATATGCCAAATTTCTACGACATTTGGCAATTTGAACAACTGGCAAAGACGTTATTTATTTAAAGGAAAATGAAACACACAAGTTTGTTAAATTTTCGTACCATAGAGTTTTTGTCATATTTTAGGAGTAGCGGCATTGGCTCATCTCTCCGAGCAAGGTGACCTGAAACTCACTTGGAGCTTTCATCCATTGGCAACAACAATGTTAAAACAGCCGTTCAAAATCCCTAGACCAAAATGCAAGACAGCCCATCACAGAAACTGGAGAGATTATGAAATCTAAACATTTTCCCCAAAAATACTGAAAAAAGACCTATAAATGTACATGTATGAAGACGGATGTTAAAAGCCGAAGCCTACTGTCTTTCAGGACTAAAAACAGATCATCACCCGAAGCCCTTCCTTATGAAAATAGAATCGTCTTCACCTTCTTGCAATGTGGTCTAGGAGCGTATCTACGGAAAAAAGTGCCTATGGCAAGCGCTGACAATACTTATGTTGAAATATTTGACAGACACTTTTCGAAAACTTATAGAAAGACATTTATGATACCCCCTTAAAGTTTTGCCCAGGGCACTTGCCAGTGACTGATATACCCTGTTTACTTCTCTGTGATATGGCAATACCATGACTGTCTCTAACTTACTGTCCGTTTATATCTTATTCTTTATTTTGTCGGTACCCATTTCCCATTACAATAAAGTGAATTTTACAAATTTTATCAGTCTTAATCGGTGCAGTGAAACATTTTCATTAATGTTTACAAATATATTTTTATATATTTGTACTGAAATATACGAAGACCTGGAAGTATATTTTCCAAAAACAGTTACGGCATGCACACAATTTTGTAGTGAAGGGGTAAAGGACCTAATATCTCGTAGTTTTCCAATTGAAACGCAACACAAACACCGTCAAAGATTATGGTTAACTATCCTTTCGAATCCTATCTGATAAAGGATAATGAGGATAAACATGTATTTAATATCCTTTTTAAAAATGCCCTTTTTAAAAATCTTTTTCGGAATATATATTAATATTATATTATTAATTATATAATTCACAATCTCATTCCCTGATGAAGTCTGACAGCAAGTAGACGAAATATTATGGTAAGATCAGACAAATATAAGTAGCTATAGACAAAAGAATCTTCACAAGTCTAACTTCTGATTCCATGAATGGCGAACGTGGGCTTGGTGCTGAAAATTTAATTTTAGTCAGCAGGCCAATTCCCCTAACTTTGCAAAATGTATGGCAGAAGACCTTATCGATTTGTGTGTGTGTGTGTGTGTGTGTGTGTAAAGAAAGACAACCAATGCTGATTTTTCAGAATAATTTTCACATAGGGGAAACACCTGTAACAGGAATGAAAGTCCTAGGAGTGGAAGTCTGGGCTCCCATATGATTAGTACAGGTTAGGGTTAATTGGAGTATTGGGGTTAGTATATGGACTAATGTCACCTGTACAAAGTAATGGGAAGCGGGCTACGGTTCCTAGCGGACTTCCATTCCTGTTACACCTTGGCTACATGTGAAGTAGGCCCAGTTAGACACTTTTGGACTTGTAGAGTATCGTATGTGACATCGAATATTTGCACGACTTTGAGCATACGAAGGTATGATCACCGGGTTTATTGAACATTCGTGAACAGTTTCAGTAACAGCCTCTCATCGAAAATGAGCTATACCTGTTGTTATTTGCATAACAACAGGTTGGTCATCGTAGTGCGAGCTGTCTTCCCGAATGCTCACTTGGCAGTTAGACAGAGTCGGGTGTAGACGCAACAGTATGTGTGGTGCAGTCAGAAGGTCGAGCTTTTATAAGACGTGGAAGCAATTGTATGTTTGTGAGTATCACTATTTCTTCATCAACAACAGCCATTAAATACTAAAGGCGCAGAAGAATGAGAAAAATATTTACGACAAATATTTAAGACATGAATCCTTTTACCATATTTCCATTGTTACTTGTATGACACTCAGAATGGTAGAAATTATTGTTTATAGTCCAAATGTTCAGGATAAACAGCGCATTCATTTGACTTTTGATGATAACCTAAGTTTGCTTGAAATCTTCTGCACTTTGTAACCCTCTGTTTGAACATTTTTTGTGCCCCGGCCTTGACAATTAATCTTGAATATTTTGTCCTAATTTAAAATGTCGTGTGTGTTTAAATGTAAGTATTACCACCCAAATTAATTAATTGGATGATGCTTGCACCGTTCTGAGCTCGAGCTTCTGATCCACGGATTTCGAGTGCTCATTGCAAAATGATTGACAGATACATATTTTACACAGCCTGTCATCTCCATTGTGCCGTGTGTTGTCAATCCATTACACGGGTCACTGTATGAAAACTTATTATATATGTGCAATAATTGTTATAATTTTCGAAGAGAATTTGTAAATGATCTCTTTCTCTGAAATGCGTCAACAACACGTGTTATAACTTTTAATATCAAGTCATAATTTTGGTTTTGCACCAGCTGAACCTGAACATCAGACTATTTAATAAACGTGCACGCCATTCCATTTATATGTGCCCTCTGTCCTGTGATACTACATGAATCATTAGAATGTAGAGAGACTGTCTGTTTAGTTCAATGTTGTAAACATTATTTTATCTTTTCAGGAGCTCAACGAGATTCTGCACAGCATCTGCCTGAATAGCCTTTGTTTCTCACACAGGAACCCACGGTCCTTCGTACATCCATTATATGAAAACTCAATAAAAAAAATTTGTAGTTTGGCGTTTTATTTTTCACTTTGTTATGAAATTATTGTGATAAGGATAGTAATAATCATAATGGGAAATTATTTCTTTTAAGTGTTTAAGGACTTTCAAGTTCAATCTGATCTGTAAATAAAGTCAATGTTTTTGTGGTTGACGGTTTTCTGTGGTACCTAAATTTTAAATAGTTGTAAAATGATCAGTATTTTCTAAATAACCTCTCCAAGCTGTTTTAGCGCACTGAAATAAAATATCTAAAATGGTTTCCAAAAACCAACATTTTATAGTTCGAATTTATATAAATTTCCAATCCTGGTTTTTAACAAAATCAGGTGGGGCGAGTCCATTGCATTGGAAGGGGTGAGAGGTGGGGCGAGTCCATTGCATTGGAAGGGGTGAGGTGGGGCGAGTCCATTGCATTGGAAGGGGCGACAGGTGGGGCGAGTCCATTGCATAAGAAGGGGTGACAGGTGGGGGGAGTCCATTGCATTAGAGGGGTGACAGGTGGGGCGAGTCCATTGCATAAGAAGGGGTGTCAGGTGGGGCGAGTCCATTGCATTGGAAGGGGTGACAGGTGGGGCGAGTCCATTGCATTAGAGGGGTGACAGGTGGGCCGAGTCCATTGCATAAGAAGGGGGTGACAGGTGGGGCGAGTCCATTGCATAAGGGGTGTCAGGTGGGTCGAGTCCATTGCATTGGAAGGGGGTGATAGGTGGGGTGAGTCCATTGCCTTGGAAGGGGTGACAGGTAGGGCGAGTCCATTGCATTAGAGGGGTGACAGCTGGGGCGAGTCCATTGCATTAGAGGGATGGCAGGTGGGGTGAGTCCATTGCATAAGAAGGGGTGAGTCTTTATTATCCCAATTTGGTTCAGAGAACAGGAACTAAGAAATTGTTCCCTTTTACACCCAGAAATCAATTTTTTGGACAATTTCAGCCGTATCCATTAAAAAACAACTTGATTGAAGTTTACACCAGAATTGTCCCACCTTTTCATTATTATTATTAAAATATTAAATTAAGAATTTAAGCCGTCAAAATGGACACCCCCCCCCCCCCCATATAAGAAAATATAGGAAAAATTATATCCAAACGAATTAGGTCCATATGCTGTAGAACAAAAATCTCACGTGATTTTGTTAAAAACCAGGATTGGAAATTTATATAAATTCGAACTATAAAATGTTGGTTCTTGGAAACCATTTTAGATATTTTATTTCAGTGCGCTAAAACAGCTTGGAGAGTTATTTAGAAAATACTGATCATTTTACAACTATTTAAAATTTAGGTACCACAGAAAACCGTCAACCACAAAAACATTGACATTATTTACAGATCAGATTGAACTTGAAAGTCCTTAAACACTTAAAAGAAATCATTTCCCATTATGATTATTACTATCCTTATCACAATAATTTCATAACAAAGTGAAAAATAAAACGCCAAACTACAAATTTTTTTATTGAGTTTTCATATAATAGATGTACGAAGGACCGTGGGTTCCTGTGTGAGAAACACAACATATAATTTATTGAATGTAAATTCGAATACATGAAGGTAATCACAAGAACGTGAATCTCTATCAAGAAAAATGTATCAATGCTCTTTTTGCTTGACTTTAGCTTCATATTTTCATTTAAACACACATTTATGTTCACATTTTTTGGTAATGATAAACTGCAGAATTTAAAAATAATTACGTATATTATTTTGTTTGGTCATTCATTAATCTTTTTTACCCTTGCAAGATCAAGATTTAATTTGGGAATTTTGAGAAAAATTTCGAGAAAAGGTTTTCCAAGTGGCCGCCGAGTCATTGGAGTGATAATCTACATGGAGAAAAAGAAAAGGGGTGTCATTATGCGGTCATCTTGGAACAGTATCACATGGACATGTCTGGTCTTGATGAGCTTGACCATTGGTCACGTGGATCATTTTTCCTATCGCCCCGCAAGTGCTGATGGACTCGGAAATGCGGTGAGTGCAATTATGTTTAGAAATGTCTATCTCCGCCCTATAAGTAAACGATTTCTTTGAGCTGTTGAATTGCAGTGTTGTTACGACCACGTGTTATGCACAGCTTTTGGAATAAATCTCATTGAAAATTTCAGCGTCTGTCCTGGCTACTAAAAGCTGTAAGGGGATAATTAACTGTCGCGCGCTTGACTGACTGCAATTTAGCGTGAACCCCCAGGGAGTTAGGTCGATCCGGATGGATCGATCTAAATCTCTGGGAATGCACTCTAATACAGTATGGCCTCAAGACTTGTTTGTATAAGTCGGGGTGGGGACATATTGCATAAGTATCGAATTTTTAGCAATTTTGAACCACTGTCGTTCTTTGTCATCATACCAATGAAGCATTGTCTCAATCGATTTACCACAGTAATGAATATGTTCCACCTTGCACGATTGAAAAAAAAATGGACAGCCAGTTTAAGAACGCATTGCCTCAATCACTGAACAGAAGACATCACTGAGTCTCTTTGACAAGTAAAAACATACAAATGCTTTGTAAAAAAGTTTAAAAACTGGCTTTATTATTGGCGTGAAGAGTGTCTCTTATATTCTTCAAACTAAATGTTTTAATTTTATTTATTTAAACGTCAGTCTACGATTGTACATTGAAATCGGACAAGACAAAACAAAACTAAACCATTGATCTTGTCACATAACCTTTGAATGAATTTAGTCCAACTGGATAAAAATTTTATCATTATGAAAAGGAAAAGACTGAGTTCATTTTGTGGAATTTAATTCCGACGATTTGCAAGATTTATCTTCAGTTTGATTTATCACCACGTAGAGTTACACTAGTGCCGTCCTGCCATTGCCCTTGCTCTAGCTTGCGCCATCGCGGCTCTGGCCTTGGCCAACGCTCTTCCTCTCGCTAACGCTCTAGCTTTAGCTGCTGCAGCCGCTCTTGCCATCGCTCTTGCCTTAGCTTGAGCTCTTGCTTTTGAAGCAGCCTCAGCCCTCGCCAATTCCAGCGTTCTCTCGTTGATGCCCAGCAAAGCTTCGTACGATTCAATGTCGAAGATACAGTCGTACACTGCAATATCTTTTATTTCCTTCCAGTTTATATTGTTCCCTATGCCAACAACGCAAATTTCTACTCCTGAAATAAAGTAGAAAGAGATTTATTTCAATCTCCAATATTAAGTGTTATTATTAAAATGCAAAGGCGAGATAGCACCTTAGCCAGTTTAAGAACGCATTGTGCCTCTTTTGTAAAAGAGAAATTATATATTCCCATTTTAGACTTGAATTTTTCTATTTTATTATTATTTTTTTCGATGTAGGGTGCGTTCAGATTCACACATCGTGCCAGTACTAGCTAGAACTTAGCAGGGAATTCCTGCTAAATTGCAATCAATGGAATCAGCTTAATCAGCACGCCATAGCTGATTACATGTACCCCCTAGCTGCTGGAGTAGGCGCGTCATACAATTAAGCTGATTCCACTAACTGTACTTAAGCGAGAATCCCCCTCAAAGTTGGACCGACCCAGATAGTACGATGTGTGAATCTGAATGCGGTCACAGTAATATGTTTTAGAGAATCATATTTGAAGCGTTTAAGAAAAACAGTAAAAACAGTATGGGTAATAGAAGTTTTAGATTTCCAACAAGTGTCAAGTCAAAGATGTGTGCATGAGTGTCAGGATTCAAGTTATTTAACTATTTGAACTTCAAAGATGTCCTAATTAAAGACTCTTAATATAAAGAAAACGTAGATCACTTCTCTAGAAAAATTTTAAGTCTCGCGAGATCAGTAAAATTGTTAGGTGAAAGCCACACACTTGCATGTCCCAGTTAATGATTATTTATCAAGCTACTACTGTACTTTTGTGAATGTCATACTGCGTGTTGATAGTGAATTAACCACTTACCATTCTTCTTCAGCTCGTCTGCTGGGATTTTTGGATTCCCGCCTCTGTTTGACTGCCCGTCAGTTATGACCCACACTACTTTCACATTTTCCCTCACTCCATATTGATCAAAATGTTTCTTGGCCAATCTCAGTGCATCAGCCGTAGCTGTGGAACCGCCTAATATACGGATACAAATAAGGTACAAATTAGATTTCGAAAAAAATGTACATGTAATTAAAAAAAAAAGCCGTTTTTCAACAAATTACCATTCAAAATTTCATCATCTTATTTTGAGTATTATTTGAACCTTGTTGCACAGTTTACGTCATATTAGAATATAAACCTCAAAAATGTCAACATTAGCATTTAGTTTGAAATTTCATTTTAACAGTGGGACTATTTATTTTAGAAAATTCGCCCTCAGCGTTTTGTTTTAAAGATACCGTATTTAAAGCGAATATTTACTGCCTTACCATTGTCGTAATCGATTTTCCCGACTGCTGCTTTGATGGCCGCTGCACTACTATATTGGCGTAGAGTGAACTCCACATGAGTTTTGGCCGGAGATGAAAATTCTATCAGTCCAACGTGGGTTCCTGATGGGGTAGTCTTCGTCTTCAAATCAATTACGTCCACTTGTACCTGTGTTTTGAAAAAAAAAAAAAAAACGTTTATAAGATGGTAAGGGCTGATAGTTTGATTTACTTTCTAAATGTACAGTCGCAATGTAGGTGATGCATATATCAGATACAGACACTTAAGGAAACCGACATTTAATATTAATCTTACTGAAATTCCTTTCAAGATCTGGACACTGATAAAAATAATTCCGTAGCTTTCGTTGTGATGCCCGATGTGCAAATTTCATACATCTTATTCCTTCATAGTATCTTTTCGTGGAAAAATTCTTATTGCACATTAACGCATCACCCAGGATCGATTTTCAATAATGTTCTTGCATAAATAATTGAAGTGTGTAAATAATTTTTTGATGATATATCAGTTTATCGATAAATTAATTAATAAGTTTATTTATTTATTTATTTATTTATTTATTTATATACCAAGCTATAGCTTACCTGTATCCCTTTCTTCGCCTTGTCAAAATGCTCAGATCCAATACTACCGCTGCTGTCCAGAACGTACAGGAAATCCAGATTGGGGGTCACGTAGGTAGTTGTTGCCCCCCTTGATGTTCCCCTTGGCCCTGCCGGTCCTCTTACAGAGGGGCCACCGGGACCTGCCGGTGTCCAATGACACAGAGAGATTTTTAGTCGGATCACCGACCTGCTGACTCTGTGTGTGGGAAGCCTGAATGGAATTATGTAACGTCAAGGTTGGATGACAAGTTATCAGAGATGTTAGAATAATTGCCATCCATACTGTAAGTTGAAAAGTACAGACAGATATTCCTTTGGCAGCATGGGACGGTGAAGACGGCAGAGATACTGAGGATAAGAGACACTTGTTTTACTTATATGGAAGATGTTTGCCTCCAAGACATTTCATGCTGATGCCATTTGATCTGGGGAATAAAACGGATGATAAATCTTGATGCAATAGGGAGCGAACAACCACGTGGCCACTGACGAAAAAGATGGTCATTTCCACCAGGTTGGGAACAGTTTATCTTTGTCTTTTGATTTTGGTATGGATAATGACACTTTGTGGAATTGTTGAAGGTTGGGATTCAAGTGGAGGGGCTTACAACGAACGCGGTAGTAGCATAATGTTGATGTTGTACAGTAAATGGAAGACAGGCGTATTTATGATAGTCAGGATATGCGTCACCAAGAAACTAGTGATAAAAAGAATTGTGACTGACTTACATGTAAGTGAAACTGTGCTATTATTGTCGTTCAACCGAGTTATTACACCATCCATGCAATCTCATTTTTTGTCCTAAGAATCAATTACTTCCCATACCTTCGTGTGACTAGATTCATACCATATAGTACATAGCAGTAAATAGATTCTTCTTGAGAAAAAGATTACTGTTATCTGTATTGGTTTATATAATTGTAATGTGAATAAATTTGTTTAAAATATTGAATTCTTTCATCATCTGTATACACGTGGTCGACTTGTCGTCGTATTGTAAAATTGCTTTATTTATTTTACCCAAAAATGCCTCCAAATTTTGAACAAGCAATCGCGTTGCATCTATCATTCAGCAGTTAGATAAAATTTACCGAGTCTTGGTTTTAATAGTCGTAACCTCATAAACGCTTTCTAAAATAGAAAAAAATCCTAGCTATACTGTTGACTGATATTACCTTTAAAATAATTATTTCTTGAAACTGCTTAACTACGCTGCATTGTTAATTTCAGTTCAGTTCAATGTTCATTTGAATTTTTTTAATCTTTTAATCCCGCCTCATTATTTTTTAAATAAATTTATCCCAAACGTTAATTTTATCCGTACCTTCTACGATCAGATCACACTAGAATCGAACAGAACAAAAAATCTTGTGTAAAGAAATTTTGATAAAATTTGTCCAAAAAAGTCAAGTCGCCGATAAGAACTAAAAACGCGGGGTGAAAATTTGGGTGGGCTACCGGGTGAATAGAGGAAGCGCTGACATGTCAGACTGAGAACCTGAAGTTACAGGATTGATTCCCAAATATGGTAAATTTTTGTTAAAAAAACGAGTATTCGTACCATAACTATAAAGGTGAGAAACAAAGTTTAGGGTGGGTGGTTGGGTGAATAGAGCAACTGGTAACGTTGCTGACTGCAAACCAGAAGGTTACAGGATCGATTCCTAAACACGACACATTTTTGTGAAATAAAAGAGTTTTAGTCCCATAACTATAAAGGGAAGATGCAAAGTTTAGGGTGGGTGGTTGGGTGAATAGAGCAACTGGTAACGTTGCAGACTGTGGACCAGAAGGTTACAGGATCGAGTCCCATGGAACATTCATTTTGTAGAAAAAAGAATTGGACCTCATTGACTATAAAGGTTTCGTTTAAATTTGCGCGAAATTCTTTGGGGCCAATGGCTCAGTTGGTACCACAACCGATTCTAAAGTTATAGAAAAAAGAATAGGAGATCGAAATGGACAAAATCAGATGAAACTTTTTAAAATCGTTATTCAAATAATACTAAGACAAGCACTAGAGAGAAAAATATCAAATCTGAATAATTAAACAACGAAGACGTTGAAAGTTGTGAACAGGCTTTATTCGTTTAACTTCAGTGATATTAACGCGCGGCTCAAAACACACAATATCAAGGAAATAGCATTTAATGTGTTACTACAGAGTACGACAAGCCAAACATCTGAGTTTATTCGGAGTAATCATAAGAATTAAAATTCCCTGTGTAATACAATTAAAATTAACGTGCACACTCATCCAAACTACAAATCACTACACATATATATATATATCGCAATCGTGGAAAGGCCACTGGTTATCATGATTCTGTACAAGGACAGCCAGAAGTCGCAGATTTAATAATAATAATAATAATAATAATAATAATATTCGCAAACAATAGTTCAAAGTTTTAAAGGATTGTAAAATACATGTTTAAACGTTAAATATGTCAAATATAGGTTACATATGTTGGTTCAAAAGCTAAAATGGGACAATGTTGCCTTAAACTGTTAAGTGCACAAACTAGACTGACATAATGTACATAGAAAATCTCATTGAAAAAATTACAACAGACTCGCTCAGTTTTATATATTGGTACAAAATGACGCTGAGAAATATTAACTTTCTGTTGGGATGTTCAGTCAAAAAGTAGAAATCGTAATTGTAATTGTATAAAAGTAAGCAAGGGTCGACTACAAAATAATACATATTTGCTCCCTGTCGTGCACAGTTTGTGTACTGTCTCGCTTTTAGAAACCATTTTCTAATACTATGCCATACCTACTTAAAATTGGAAAAGTCAACTGGCAGTAAGACAGTTAGACCTATTATTTCAAAAAAATGTCGATGGAATAGGAAGCGAAACGGAGTGTTCTGGCATGCAAATTTTCAAATAACCAAACCCGTTTTGAAATCTGGCACATTCTCTCACGTTAGGATTCGCCGATGACCCAAATTTAAACAAAATTGGTAAAGTGCTTTCTTCGTTTTGGTGGGACAATATGTTACAAATATAGGGGCCATATAGTCATTTGCCTCGGGGTTTTGGCCTTACATGCTAGGCAATGCCTACTTACCGTAGTACCATTCAAGGCTGAAATCTAAGGCGAACAGTCACTATAATTCATACATATTCAATAGGCACGTACATAATTTGCAAGTAAACCCTTAATAACACAAAAATGTTAAGAAACATATCAATTTTAACTGTTGGATTACAGGCTTCTTTCAAATGTTCACACTCAGGATTATTGAAATCAAAAGGTGCATTTCGACTGTTGTAACTTCTCCATGGGGACATATCTTCGTCTCTTGAATGCACTGGCGACTGAAATAACATATTTAAAATGAGAATTTTAGACACACGAGAAATCATTTATTCCACGGTTTTAATTCAATGCAGTATTTGTTCTCTTTCATATATATAGTGAATACCTTGTGTTTCTTAATTTCCATATAAGAGTCTATATATATCAAAATTTTAATATTTCAAGACTAGATATCGTCACAATATTTACGAAATACAAATCGAACTGGGCATTCCCGCTGTCTCTCAGCTTAAACAGATAAACTGCCAAAACTTGGGGGTTACATGTACATTTGTACTGTATAAAGACACCCTGGCATATAATACAATTTTGAAATCCTCCATCTTATTTCAAAGTTTTGTGCTCATGTATTTCTGCCAGTAACGAGACAAGCTGGTCAATCGAACTGCAAACTGTAAACTACTAGTACATGTACTTACACGTTGTTGTTGTGGCCGGGAAGAACGGGTATCTTTGAACACACCAGGCACCATATTTTATCCATGAGAATCGTCATTTCGTCCTGAAATCTTTGCCTAACATCATGGCTCCCTGAATGAATACTTGTCACTTGCAGTTGGCATAATTTGAATAACAATACTGTAACAGGTCAGGTGGGTCGCAGGCTCATGATTGTGTTAGAGAAGTTCTACCTGTCCGGGAGCGAGCCGCGCCCGATTTAAAAATACACGCTATTTCGAAGACTTGTGTTTCCAGTTTGTTTTTAGTTTTTCTTGTAATGGAGACGTGGATTGGTGAATTTCTAATTAACAGCTCCAATTTGGGTATATACAGAGTAATTTTCTGACTGGTATTAGATAGGCTATACCTTTGTAATTTAGAGATCATTACTGAAAATTTCATCTTTAATATCGAAATATTCCTTGCTCAACATGATTAAGACTAATCATTAATTAAAAATGATGGAAAATGCAAGGAAAACCATGTAAAAGGTACACTATGTGGGGTTTACCAGCAAAAATGAAATTTCCTCGAAAAAAAAACAAAACAAAAAAAAAAAAAAACAAAACAAAACAAACAAACAAAAAAAAAAAAAAAAAAACGATTTTTCCTACTAGCAAATCGTTGCTCAAGCCGTTCCTGCATTTAGATTCGATGTTTTACTAATTTTTTTGTTCAACGATTGGCCAGTCATTTAGAATGCCATGTCTTTCTGTGCACTTCAGAAGGAAATATCGACGTTAGTTACTTTTATCCGAGGGGTTTTAAAGATTTTAAGGTCTGAATAGGGAAAAATATGTAGACATTTACATATGATTTTGCGGATTTTTTTTCAAACGCGTACAGTATCCATTTAAGGTCGAAAACAAGGACTGTCAATACTGCCAAATTTCTTCATAGAGAAATTAGTTATAATAAAAAAAAACTAGTTCTGCTCTGCAGAAGAAAAAAAATGGAACAAGGGCGAGGTATAATAATCATCCCATATGTTTATTGATACTATGCAGAACAGTTCAGATGAGAATAAATATAAATAAATTATAAATATTATTGAAAGTATAATGCTGAATATATACATTAGTCAATTTATTAAAAAATAAAGCAGTAAAGCACTTGGTCTATGTAGTAGCTCTAGCTATGCCTGCACAAAATGACATGCGTAATGTTCACATATATATAACACATCTACAAAGCCATGAAATATTCAAGACATGCAATCCAGATATACAGAAAACTATTTCAACTCAGTTAAAGTTTTTCATCAATAAAGATTAACATGTGAAAGGCCTATACATGTTTCAATATAAATAATATAGGCCTATCGTTATTTAAATATTATTATATACAGAGATTAAAAAATTTATAGCACTAAAACTATATTCAAAACTGCTGGAACCCAAGCAAATGAATATATGTGTTCTGCAATACATTTAAACTCTTAAAAAAATTCAACTCTCATCTTCAAAAGACCGCAGGCAATGTTACAATGAGTTCTACCGCAAAATAACAATTTGAAACATGAGGACCAACGCCACCTATTGTTCATGCAGAGTACTAGTGCGCAGTAAGCAAGTAGTTAAACGCTACACAAGATGCTGGGCCTCGTCGTCTGCCATATCTGAATAAGAGCGCGCCATAGCTTGGGCGATATGATCCTTTGTGTTCCAGCCGGGCCTGGGGAGATGAGGAAGATAATAAATATTATAAAAACGTGTCTGGTAAAAAATGATACGTCTAGTAAACGTTGGGTTTTGTATCTTTAGACATGCAAGGCTGACAATAATGAAGGGGAATTCAAACATCCGCGAACTCCAGTTCAAGTTGATAAATACAAGCAACTTACCAGGCCTGAAAAGAATGGACATGGCATATGCTCTAGAATATTATGTTAAAACGACATTAAGTATATGCTGTTACGGGGTTAAAACAATCTACAAGTACGACGTTAAGCTACATGTAAAAGTATGACATTAAATGTACGACGTAAAACGTTAGTTTCTTTGATGGCAGGTATTATCTTTATAATACGGCATAAAAAATAATATTAAAAATTATGTGAAAACAGACAAATATAAAACAAAAACATTGTGGCTATTGAATAGGTAGGCCTACTGTGTGTGTATGGGTAAGCAAGAGTGTATAAGCTAAAGAGGAAGTCCTCCAGTCAGTGATAAAACGAGTTTAAGAGACAGCAATGAACTCGACATATCTTTTTCGCATTTATTGCTCTTTTTTCTTTTCCATCAATCCCAATTTATTTAATGAATTTGACTCAACTAACAAATCTGACTAGCCGCATAAAATGCCATCGTCACTTTCAAGAACGGACTAAATGACACAAACTGGAAATGTTGTATTTCGTGAAATAAACTCAGCAATTCTGTCGTGTTTATGAGCCAATATTTGAGTCGGCAGTCTTCGTTTGAACAGCAGTCAACTTTGCGTCTCTCTCTCTCCTGAGGTTGGTATTTGAGATAGGCTACTCACAACTTTACAAGTCTCCTTTATTTCCGAGGATCCTCTTTAATTCCAAACACATATAGTGCCAATGATTCTTTGCAAATCACTGTTTTATAGATTCTAGGTTAAACAGCGATTATAGGCTAAATTATTCATTCCTTTGTTATTCATCACAAAAATAGAAAATTAACTGCCAGGGTGCTCTTCACGACAGGATAAGCCAGACTCGCAGAAGCTGTTTTCTGCGCCATATGTTTACTACCGTGGTAACTGGCTTTGTTATGTCCCATCTGAAATATATTATGGACAATATGATTTAACCAATCGTGGGTAATTATGTCGGGCATACCTTGACATGATCACGTACAAGTTTTTAAAACAAAGTTTAAGTTATAGATACTAATTGAATGTTGAATTGTTTTACTAAAACTGACTAGATGACTTCCATTGTTGAATAACATATCGTTAAAACGAAATATTCAAATTAAAGGTAGTACAATGTATGTCTTCTCTAAAATACCAAAGGTAGGAAAATTTACTGCTTTTTCCGTTGGCAAGGTCGTTCATATGTAAATATGTTCTTGTACAGGATGCCATAAAATTTCCCGTAGATTCTGTATTTCAGGTTATAGGTATCTAATGTGGTTTGCTGTATGGTAAAAACTATATACAATACAATATCAACATTACCTGATAACATGTTTCTTCTGCTCGCTAGTTACATAGGTTATCTATCCCAGGATTCGGTCACATAAACAAATTTCGTAACACAAAATATCAAATACGGGGATTTTTGCATACATTGGCCTTGATTACAGAAGGACAGGCACCGCGTGGATAAAAAAAATTAGGCGTATTTCATTTCTTCAGCAATGCTTACCAAAAGATTGGTGTTTGATAGAAAATACGCCATGGCTTATCAACTCAACACTTGAAATCCGTGAGTATAAAATTTTTTGGTTATATATGCAGAAGCACAGAGTCGTGATTTTTATTGTTGTTGTTTCCGTTTTCGCCTAGGGAACCAAATGGTCTTGTTCATTTGAAAATATGCTTGAAGCTAATATAAGCATATGTCGACAAGGCAATCCATTCAAGCCAAAGAGAAATCTAAAATGCAAATATATGTTTGCTTTCAAGCCTAGACGTGCTGTGTATACAATCGAAACTATTCAGCATTTATTCAGTGATAAAAGTGAGCGACAGAGGCTGGGGGCACCCTTAGTTTCAGAGAGTTTCTGAAAACTCGGGTCTATCATCTGTAAGTATCTCTGTTGTTTCTCTGTGATCTGATAGAGGCAAATTTCCAATTATCTCTGAAATGCAGGGTGACTGGGGGCACTGAGGCAATCACTCGAACTGTGACTTGATGTGTCTGGAATAAAGCGGCAGTCATATGAAGCAAAATTCCGTGATCAACTTAAGAACCAATTGCAAAGCATTCATATTACCTGTACATTGACTTCCTGAAGACGGGAACTCTTGGATTTACAACTGCTTGAAAAATGCTATACAGTTTACGTACAAATTTTGTCACTAGGCGACGTAATGTTTACTCTTTTTGTCAACTAGTAGGCCTTCAGCTTTGTTTTGTATAAGCGATATACAGATGTAGTCGTTTTATGGCATAAAAGCACAAGTCCGAACTGACATATTATCTAATATCTTAGAAACGTCCAGGGATGGTGTATCAGTTAAAATATCAATTTTTAGTCAAGCTATAGCAGGATCAATTGTAGCACAGCAGGAAACCCATACCCACTAGACAAAATAATATCATTCGGTTGTCCCTTCCCCAAAATTGCACTCTGAGACCTACAAAATTGCAATCAAGTGTCCGGAAATCTTTTTAATCAGAAAAAACAGAGAGACGTTCAAAGGCGCGGGGAGGCACAAACAAACTCGGTAAGTAATGCAGTATTTTCTGGTTCCTTTCTAGATTTGTTGAATTTCAATGTAACGTAAGTATAATATACAAAGGTGGCAATTAAATGATCATATTAAAAATTACCGTTTCTACTGGATAGGGGATATTACTACAAAAGGCACGGGTGCATGGTGATGGGGCGGAGGGGGTGGACAGGGGTAACAGGTCATACTCAACCCTATCTGATATACATTTAAGTTTACCAAACAGGACGTGATGGGCAGAATTTGAGTTCATGGGAACAGCCAAGGTGTTTAAGGTAGCTGGAAAGGGGCACAGTGCTCCACGATCAGACCGTCATACTCAGACCGTTCTCTCTCTCTCTCTTTTTTTTTTTTTTTTTTTTTTTTTTAGTAAACACTAATTTGGGAATTATTCATTTTCAATATCAATAAAAAAATCCACGTTTTAAAAATATAGAGGAACAATTTTTTTAAAGAAAAGTGAAGTCGATTGCGCCACGGCACGGTAGACAAGCCTTCTGTTATTTTAATTAAAAACAACCCGCTTTGTTACAAGTATAATCGTTTATGTATTTAAGATCTATAATCTTATCATATGATTAAGACCCAAAGGTTTGACATTAAATTTTTAAATAAATTAAAACTGCAATCCGATTTTCTTATGAAGGGGCGTGAGCGCGACGACGGTCTGAGCACGCGACTAAGGGACACCTGCAATACCTCAATCGACCTTCGCACGGGACCGTTTGTTTTTAGTCAACTTTCTTGTAGCTGCTTGGAGTCGGGAAGGCGTACATTTTTGTTCGACCACCCTTGCAAAACTGGAAGGTAAATGCTATCTATTTCTTCATTTGTTTCATAGCACTCAAATCAAACGAAAATGTTGTTTTACTTTTATTTTCTTTACACAAACTACTAAAAGATAATGCAAATTAAGGAATCAAATCAAATCAAAATTATATAATCTCAAAATGCATAAACAACATAACGAAAATAGGTAAAATTTTTGATTTTAATTTTGGCACAATAAAATATTGCTTTAAGTTTACCAACATCGAAAGAATGAATTTGATTGATCTCATTAATTCCAAATTAAAATAAAAATTAATTTTCTCATTTCAATTTGTAGAAAAAAAAACTATAGTAAAGTAGACCATCCACTGTATCAAGTATCAACCATAAAGTGAAATTAACATAAAACTTAATAAAAAAACAATAATTATCATTTCACTCCACCCTCAGCAAACATAAATGATAATCATCAAAGTCTAGCAGAGGGTTGATAAAGCCATTTCTTCAAAATTGAAGAAATATCTTTGAAATTGTCATCTTCCTGCAATAACAGTTTCATTTTTACTGACATTTTTTGCTGATCTTGTCCTTGTTTGCCTTTTACAAACAAACTCATTACACTGGTTATGAATATGCATATAGTGTTAATCCACAAAAAAAAAAAGATGTTTTAGATAAAGAAATTGTTGTTACAAAAGACAAAATATCAACCCCATCCTAGACGTGAGACCCACTGACTTCATAATGTCTCAGTGAATCCAGTTTCTACCTGACATAAACATAATCAAAATGGTAGATAAAATCAACAAAATGTCTCCAAGAGGAATATTGCTAAATAATTGTAATTCTATTCTGGTCAAACACTCTTACTAATTCAAGTGATGGTAGGTGACCACTCCACCCTTCTGCTTGAATGCTACTCTTCTGCAAATATCAGTGCAATACTTATCACTCTCATGTCATGTGATGGTCATGTGATTGCCATGTGATCAAACATGTGACAGACAGTTGAGCATAATGTGATAGTCATGTGATCAGCATGAAATTGCAACCAACTATTCATTTTTTTTGGCACTTCAACTTGTGCTACATATAAAAAAATGACATGTTATTCAAACTGCTTACAGTAATGAGCATAAAGTGAGTTTTGTGTGCTTTATTAAAGAGGAAAAATAGTGACAGAAGTAAAACCAACATATGTTTATAGCAATCATTATATTAGTTGGCCATGGCAACATGAATGTAGAATGTATAAAATACTGATGGTAATTTGATAAGTAAAAATAGCTTTTTTCTTTTTGATTGTTGCAATAAATATATAACTTTTTCCTTTGTAAATTTTTTAATTTTGGAAAATGCTTGGTTTTTAGAAGGAATACATGTAGTAATGCACATGGAAAACTTTGTATAATGTATATTGCTTTACAGTAAAACAATGAAACAGGGAAAAAAGGTGAAAAAAAACAAAGAATCTATGAAATAAAAATGAGTTTTGGTATTAATTACAATTATAACTAAAATAGAGACTAAGAAGCTAAGTTACAATGTAACCCAACAGGGTGTTCCAATTAACACGTAGTAATATTGATTTAACTGAGTTTCTTTGTTTTTAATATTAATTTTTAAATATCTCAAATATTTAAAAAATTCTCCCATGTGTGCGCATGCGTGTTTGCTTATTTCAAATGCAGGAATGCTGAATTTTTTTCCACTTCTTTTTTTTGACACAAAATTTTATCAGCTTTACCAGAAAAGAACATCGGCATAATTTTCAGATGCCACATTTGGGTTTGAATTGTTGGAACACCCATAAGGATAGAGAAGCACATCTCTACTGGCTGAGAGTCATTGCTACAGAGATAAAGCTAGGTGAAAGGACCTCAGTGGGGTGAGGAGGAGCTGGAAAGATGGAAGAAATAAGAAAAATTAATGAATCTAAGGATAAAAAATTAATGTAGAAATTAGAGGTCTAAATAATCAATCAGGTATTACAAAGAGATTTATCATCTGTTGATGACACAATCGTGGAATTATTATGTAAAAGAACACACAGAACATTTATTTTGCTACAGTTATAACTACTCATTAAAATTCAATAATATAGAAAAATTATCTATTTTAACTTTTTAAATATTTCATTTCTGATTTCACAAACACTTCATATATCTAAATATCTAACAGTCAGCATGTGAATAACAACAACAAAAACCGAAAAAAAAAATTTTAAGAAAAAGATCCAGACACAATCATGGCATTCCTAACTAAATTTATGTAACAGCAATGTTATGAGCAAACTTTAATTTGCAAATCCAAAAAATTTAAGTTTCCTTAAACAATGTAATGGTAGTAAAGCTGAAAAAATAATGAAATTTCAAAAAGGGAGTTGGTTTTTATGTCAGAAAGAATGGGATCCTGGAACATTTGAAGTTCCAATGATATTATCTTTAAACAGCTGCTGAATTTTATTTGCACTCCAATATTTCTTATGACATTCAGTCACAAAATATTGGGAAAGGTAACAAGTTAGGAATTTGTGAATAATTGTCATACATTCCTGTTACATGTACTAAGTATTTGAAATCCCAATAAAGAAAAAAATTATCACTTCAACAATACAAAACAACAACAAGAAAACAGAATCCAAGTGGTCAACAAACTATAACTATGGCAACTGCACACAAATTTCAAAGACCATACTCTTTAAAACATTTTTTTCAAGATTTAAACATTTTAGCCACTCTTTAATGTGTACTTTTTAAATATAGAGCCAAATAAATGTCCATGATTTTTTTCTTTATCTTTATCTTTTTCTTTCTTTCTTTCTTTTTTTCTTTTTTTTTTTTTTGATATCACTATCAAAGCATCTCATATGTAAGACAATTTATCAATTTTGTTTAAAATCTGTGAGCAATTACTGAACAGCATTTTCCACTTATAATGTGCCAACCAAAACAAATCTACTACATGTGCAGCTATAAAGAAAAATCTAACAGTTATATTTTAAAATACTATCTGACAGAACAACATTTAAAAAGGAGCACACTCTCCTTCAAAGACAGTTGCCAGAATTCATTCTAAAAGCACATTCTAAGAAACTTTTTTGAGGGTCTTAGATACATTTATTTTCCTCAAACAGATTGTTTGGAAATCCACCCTCCTGTTGGACCAAATCTCAAAATAATGTAATTTTCTGACAATTAGTAGAAAACATATCCAACATATTCATTTTCTTTTTAAAGAAGGGGTGAGGATACAAAAATGTCAAGTAAAGTTGGGATTTGTTTATTTCTCCCTGCATTTTCAGAATGGTCTTTTTGGTATTGATTTTAAAACCCTGAAATCTAAACACAATGGAATCACGGAAACTGTGCATTCAAAAGATTAAGTAAGGCCAGATAAACATGAGAAATTTAGTTTCTAAAATATCTAAAAACTATCATAACTTCTGAAACAAAGGCCAGTTTTAAATGGCTGGACGAGGGCATTAAATGCCAATTAATCACACAAACACACAGCAAATGACACACAACTACCAGTGACTGTAAACACATATTAAAGTTAGCTGCTATGGTTAAAGTCCACAGAAAAACTGGAACACAAAATCCACACAGAGGTCAGCCAATGTCCACTTACTTCTTTTTCTTCCCCTGGTCTCCTACGGGTGGCTTCTTCTTCTTCTTGACCTTCACCAGTAGGTATGCTGGCTCCAAAGGCTTGTCCTGCCATGGCGGCATGGTGACATCATGGACAGCTATAACATAATCCCCTGTGATAAAGAAAAAAAAAACATTCCTCGTTAAGTGGTAGGCTTTACCTATACTCGCTACTTAATGCTACTTGTTAGTTATGGGCATAGCCAAAACCTCTCATCTTCATGTAACTGGTGTAACTTCATGCAAGGAGTCTGTTATAACTCCTTGCTTCATGTAACCAAGTTTTCTGCCTTAGAAATGTTTCAGTAATGGGAAGTTATGGGCATAGCCAAAACCTCTCATCTTCATGCAACTCATGTAACTTCATATAACCAAGTTTTCTGGCTTAGAAAAGTTTCAGTAATGAGAAGTCTTCTACAGCTTTTTCTTTATTTTTTCATATTCCATATCCATATGTGTTTGAAATAAAATCATCTAGTACACATGTATACACTAGGACTGGGTTCCCATTGGTTTAGATCGATCTATCCGATTCGACCTAACTCCTTGGGGGTTCATGCTAAATTGCTGTCAGGTTCCAAGAGCCGAGCGCACAAAAGTTAATTACCCCCTTACAGCTTTTAGGCGAACAGACATTTAAGTCAGGCTGACAACAATCTAGTGAGTGATAGATCGATCTAAAAATCTATGGGAATGCACTCTAATATAAGCATATACATGTACATCCTCTGCCGGATCTGTCTCTCTCTCTCGATAAATTACCTGGTCTCACTAGATCACCTGGAGTAACCGACATACGAGATTTAGATTTGGTACCAGGTCTACTGCCATCTGGAATATAAGACACATTTCACATACATGTATGTGTGATATTACATCAATGGAAAAATTAATATCATGCCCGTAGCCAGGAGGGTTTCGGGAGGTTCGAAAGAATCCCCCTTTTTGCTGAGAAAAGGTCCACTCTGGATAAATTTGATCTAGGTAAACTTAGGTTTTATGGCAAAAGGTCCACATTTTCAGAAAAAGAACCCCCCTTTTGCAATTGCTGGCTACAGGCCTGAATATTGTAAAGGCCAGTTACTATTATGAGGAATCCATTAGCCTCTCACTCTTGTTATGGTGCAGTAAATGGAAATATAATGTACAAACACTTAAATAAGTACAGAAGGCTTCATGAAATACGCCCTAGCCTAGCTCTCATTTTTTACAAATTGTCATTCAATATCACTGGGTAAAATGTACATTCTTAAAAAATGTACTTATGAAAATATATGCTCCAAGAGGTAAAGAGAAAATTATATAGAGAAAAACTTAAAGCAAAAAGGCAATAGATATATAAAGGATCTGTTAACAATTTTGCATTAATTATAATAAATAGATCAATCAGGATGATATTTAAAATTAATTAGTAAAGGTACTGGTATCGGTACCTGTATAATAATAAAAGATTGTGTGCACAGAAAAAAAAAAACATTTCATCTGAAAATGGTATGTTTGTCTCTGATAAAATTAAATAAGTATTCTAAGCCATTCATTTTTCACTGAATTTTTTCTAATCATGAATAAAAATGACATCCCCACCTCCTCTGCTACTAGCTCTTGACTTTGACTTCTTGGCTCCATCTACTGTAGCTCCATCTAGAACCAAGAAAGGCCGGTACCCAGGTGGAGCAGGGGGCAGGTAGAGGTTATCCCATTTGGCTGTCCCTTTCTCTGTCTTCACATTTGTGATACGTGGGGGCTCTGGACTCCCCTCTAGAGCCTCTTCTGAGACTTCTTCATTTGCACCTAAATTTATAAATGAATGGATAAAATCTGTGTGTGTGTGTGTGTGTGTGTGTGAGAGAGAGAGAGAGAGAGAGAGAGACGAATACTGTAAATGTGCCTGAGACAATGGCTAGCGATAGGCAAATGAGTAAACAGAATTAAAGCAAGTGATCGGAAAATAAGGAAAAAAGAACTTGACAGTGAAAAAAAAATCGTTCACACATAACAATATATCTCCAGTGAAAAAAAAAAAACTCTATATTCGGTATATATATTGTGAAGATGACAAATACATTCTTTACTTCATCTGGATGTTAGGGGAGACCGGGGCTAGTTGGCCCAGTTAGACACTTTTGGCCTTGTAGAGCCAACTAGGAGTGGGTTAGAGTAACAAAACCGGTTTCAAAGTAAGCCCCATGAACTAAGCTACGTATGCAACGTCATTATTTTTCAAATATAATGCCAGGTGGCTCACAATTTGACAAAAAACGCAGTTGACGTCAGGGGGGCCAACTTGCCCCGCCATGGGGCAAGTTGGTCCCAGGGTTGGGGCAAGTTGGCCCCCCTATACAAAAATGAAGTATATATCCCATGTAAACGCCTTGAAATACATTTTTATAAAATTTTAATTTATTATTTGATTTTTGAGAGTCTTTGATGAATATAAACAGTTCAAATGAGGCAGATTTATTGAGGTTTCCGTACGTCATGTTGTTGGGGGGGGGGGGGGGGGGTATGTGTTGCAAGAACCAAAATATCTATCAATAAAATGTGTTTTGTTTTAATTAAGAATAAATAAATAAATAATGGTATAAAGAAGGTTTTTAATGAATGAAAACGAATAATAAATTTTCTTTTTAAAAGAAAGTAACAAATTCAGTTTTAAACCATTGAGTTTGTTTCAACAATGGTCTCTAGCTAGGGAGGGGTGGAAAATCCCCTTGGGCCACATATAACACTATAAATACAAAGGGAATCCCCTTACAATGAATTAAGGCAAAATTAATGTTTTTCTACGGAAAGTCCAATGGATTTACTTTTTAATACTTACAATCAACAGAATATTTCTAATATAAATTTTCAAAAAGACACCAGAGAGAAAATTTAAAAAAATCAATCAGACGGTAATAGCCACCGGCAAGCTTTGTCAATTTCACCAACTTGTTTATTTCAAACAGCGTTGTGCGCAAAGGTTTGTGGGTAATATGAGGGTCCAACTTGCCCCGAGTCAAGGGGGCCAACTAGCCCCGGGTGCACATTATTTATTTTAAAGGATGGTAGCCATTTATGGTGCTAGAATGAGCAACGATGATACATCTCTGTGAAACTTGAAACAATGAGCTTCAGTTTGATGCCCTATACATATCTTATATTCGATCAAAAGCCTATGAAAATAGATTTTTAAATCTCTTAAACAAAATTACTTTTAGGTGCAAAAAACGTTTATTTCGACCCACCGCTTAAGTGAAACTTTTTAACGTCCGACACTTCCTTAGCATTGTAGGCTACGGTCACTTTGCCAGAGTATGTGGCCAATTTTTTTACCTCGTAGTTACTTTTTCATAAATTGACGGGGGGCCAACTTACCCCGGGGTCCAACTAGCCCCGGTCTCCCCTATTTACGCAACTGCTACCAGCCAGATGCATAAGTAGCAAAAGATCATCGGGACGACTGCGCGTTTTCTATAAACGACGCAGTCAAAGGGCTTCGTGCATGTAGCAGAAACGGGCAACTTCATATGATAACCTTAGAAACGCCGTTGGCATGAGGGCGGCTATAGCGAGACTGGCTGACTGGCAACTTCGTTGATGAAATGCGTCCTCTGCGACATCGTCCCTGCTTTGAAGCACTACACTGACAGGCAACTTCGATGCAGAATCGCACGCATTTTGTGAGATTGGGCCTTGTTGAGCCGCAGTTTGCAACTCAAACGGTTGCAAAATTCGGCTGAACGCGTTGACTCGCGGGTGACGCGTTGCAGTAACTTCGTAACAACTTACGCTTTATTCCGAATTTTAATGCCACGGGTAAATTTTACAGGAATCTCTGATACTTTGGGTGCTGTAAAGAAAATAATGACATATTCCACTGACACTCACCGAGGTCCTCGGGGGCTATGCTCTCAGGTCGACTTTGAACGTGTGTGCTGCCCCCTTCTCCGGCCTCACCGTCCACTTCTTTATCCCCTTCTGGGGCCTCTGGAAAAGAAAAGATATTCAGTTAGAATTCGGCATAATTTAGACCCATGTAAAACCTAGAAAAAGGTAAATTAACAGAAATTCCATGTAGCGTATTTATATATATATATATATATATATATATATATATATATATATATATATATATATAATGGTGACATGTTTTATCACACCTGTTTATGTATTACTGGACGTTTTCTTATGACAGCAGAGAAAAAAGAGACATTCTCTAATTTAAGGTCAGCAAAGGCTGTCTCATGCTGGTTTGCACAAGGTGTGGTCATTGTTATGGAGATACCATGAGTCAACCTCGGCCGGTCAGTGAAAGCACTTCAATCCAACAAAATATTATAGGACAACAACCCCCCCCCCCCCCAACCATGACAACCCCCCAACCAAGGCAGGTGTATTCAGGTACTATTATTACTAGCAAGACTCGGGGGGGGGAAATGGCAGACAGTATGCCGCTACTCAAAGTGAACACTCTTAGTTGTCAATGAATTTGCTACAGGTACAGGTAGGTACATTATATTGTCAGGCCCTAGCCAGAAATTTTTAAAGGGGGGGGGGGGGGGGGGCAGTCCGAAAAAGGGGGCCTTTTACCATGAAACCTTTGTCACCTAGTTCAAGTTTAACCAAGAGCAGACCTTTTCCCTGCAAAAAGGGCCATTCATTTTAACACCCCCATTAAATTAAGATTATTTTGGCTTTTATTATAAGTTAAAAATTCACAGAAGAGGAAAATAAATCTCAAGTGTTTGAGTAACAATGTAATGCAGCAACAACCCAATTTTGCACTCAACTCAACACAAGGCACCAACTGCAACCTTGGATCATTGCTGCATTGAATGCAATAATTAAAAAACCAGTACAAGAATTTTTTCTCTTCAGTCTGTGATATCACATGAAGTATAGAATAAAGTTTCAGACATCAGTTTTGTTCAACACAAAATATAATTCATTAAAAAAAATTCCCAAAAATATGCTTTGTGGGTAATATGTAATGATTTGATAAAAAAATATGGAAATGTTTGAAAAAAAAAAAAAAACTGTTAAAAACAGTGTGCAATATGTCATAAAATTTTCCTTTCTTGAAGCAGTTTTTATAAAACTACATACTAGTACATGTATAAACAACTGGACAAATCAAAACATAATACAGTATTTACCTCCATTTACAAATGATAGTTGACTTAATGTTGTAAAGGATATTTCTGTGAGCAACTAAAAATAATAAAAAGTAGGGAAAAACAAAATATCCAAAATGAGAGAGGTGCCCCCGGTGTAACATGAAAATCTGACTCCCCCCATGAAAATTTGACTCCCCCTCCACAAAACTTCATAAATCTTATTTTATTTGAGTATATGACTGTGATCTTGTAATATGTAAAATGGAGGATACATTGGCACTTTTTTTAGTTTGCAGGTGAATATTTTCATGAAAAAATAAGAAAATTAAAAATGTGCACTTAACCGCCCATTGTCTCCCCTATGAAAAAGCTATTTATATATGATATTGGATGATCATTTCTACATCTTTCCTTTAAATTTACTTTATGAAGATTATATTGGAAATATTTGAGAGTTTGATGGTAAACTATTGGGTGAAAAAAAAATAGAAAATTAAAAATGTGCATTTTATCACCCAATAACTCCCCTATGAAAAAGCTATCTATTTAATATTTGATGATCATTTCAAGACCTTTCCTTTTAGGATACTTTATGAAAAATATATTGGAAATATTTAAAAGTTGATGATAAAATAGTGAGTGAAAGAATGAAAAAGAAATCATGAAAATCTTCATTTTTATACTCATGACATTTGGACTCCCATGAAGAAAAAGACCTATTTTATATTCAGTCACCATACCATTGTTTTCCACATAGTTTGCACAGAGATGTACATTTTGTTATTATTTGAAAGTTTGGTGGTGAAAATTTTGGTGAATATCTTTAAAACAAGTATTCATCTTACTACCTGTAGGTTTTGCACTTCCATGTCAAAACGCTACATTTTTAACTCAAGAAATTGGCCCCATCGCCTTTTTACTGAATTCCTCTTATATAGCATACCCAGCATTTTACCATTCAAACTTTCAAATATTTCCAATATATTCTTCATAAAGTATCCTTAAAGAAAAGATGTCAGAATGATCATCAAATATCAAATAGATAGCTTTTTCATAGGGGAGTCATAGGGTGTTAGAATATAAATCTTTAATTTTTTCTTATTTTTTAATGTGTTTTTTTTTTCACCCAATTCTTTTACCATCAAACTTTCAAGTACTTTCAATATATTCCTCATAAAGTATCCTCAAAGAAAAGATGTTGAAACGGTCATCAGATGTCAAATAAATAGCTTTTTCATAGGGAAGTCCTTGGGTGGTAAAATACAAATCTTTAATTTTTTTTATTTTTTCATGAAAATTTTCACCTGCAAACTAACAAAAAGTGCCAATGTGTCCTCCATTATGCATACTACAAGATCATAGTCATTTACTCAAATTAAATGAGATTTATGAATGTTTTTTTGGGGGGAGTCAAAATTTCATAGGGGGAGTCAGATTTTCATCATGAAAATCTGACTGGGGAGTCACATTTTCATAATGAAAATCTGACTGGGGAGTCACATTTTAGGGAAGTCAGATTTTCATGGTTCACGTGTATTAGAAAATTTAAATAATTACTGTTACAGTAAGGTATGTAGAAAGGATAAACTATAGACTGAAAACAGGTAGAAATGATCACTTACAAAATGTCCTGGTACTTTCCATGCATTCATGACACATCAATGTATATGTATGAATTAAAAATTAATTTCCCACATTTATATCCTTCCAGATGAAGGTGAAAAATGAAAGGATTATGAATATGTATGGAAACTGAACTGAAAGCCTGAGGACAGCATGACTGATTTCACCTGAGGGTTTCTCTGCATCCTGTGCTATTAAAATTCATTTCATGGCATTTTGAGACTGGATCCCAATGATGATACCTTGCAGTTGGTGATGTGACATTGGATGCAACAGTTTGTGCTACAGTGCATCTACAACAGTATACTGAATCAAGGGTACAATTGTTCCAAGTTCTGGCATATACATGTACATTTATGTATATACAGGGGAATTGCATACATAAATACAATTGCTCTGCATTGGATATCAGGTGTATATAATGAGAAAGATACAATGAAACTGTGAATATGAACAGATTAAAAGTGGAGCAGTCGATAACAATGAAGGGCAAGCAGTTGAACACAGTTTGAATCAATTCTCAACTGGAGCTAAGCAGAGTCTAAAGGAGATGTCTGCCTATAAAACTGTTTCACGGGAGGGATTTGAGAAGCCTACACTTTTACCTACACTTGGAAATTCTAAAAATTTTTACATCTAATTGTACTGTTGCTTAGAGACACAAAAATTGGTGTGAGTTTTGAAAACCAGAACTGATTCATATGAATGGCAAAGGAAAAGAATTTCAACATGAAAAAATTCTGGAGCGGACCCATTTTGGCAGGTTTGGTTCTTGTATGTATAGGGCTGTTTCAGCTTTATATGGGGCATATATACCAAATGGATATAAGACAAGATATGAGGAACTTCATCACTCAGTACCTGAACAGTCATCCGACTGATCTACGAGTCATAGTTTTAACCATGAACCAATCTCAATCTCTGCAGACTACACTGACATCTGTGTCTCAAGCAGAATTCCAAATGGATCGCGTTGAGATTGAAATCTGGATAGACAGAAATGAAGATAATACAATAGATACGAGTACTCTGTATGTAGCAAATAGCTTTAAGTGTGATAACACCCTTGTATCAGTGCATGTTCAACCCATACATAAAGGAAGGGATTTCCAGTGGACAAATACATGGAGACCTTCAAGTAACGTAAAAGAAATTGTCCTCTTCTTGCACGACAATACTATGGTGTCACCACACTTTTACAAATGGCTGAAGCGTGCCCACAAGCAGCATGCATCAAATTCAAATATCTATGCCTTCCTTTTGGGCAATGGGTATATCACTCGCCAACTGATTTACAATCCAGCATTCTCCACTTCTTTGCATGACAATGAGTTGCATGGCATGATCCTTCTGGAAGGATTTTCACCAAAAGCCAGGCATTGGGAGGAATTTTTACACTGGTATGACATGAAAAAGCAGCAATCAAGGATAAAAATCAAAGATTCTGAAGAAAAACAAAAACTTGACAATTTGCAGAGCATGCAGGGATTTCAGCAGAAAAAAAGGAATGCTGATGATAAAGTTGAATACTATCTGACCAAAGACAAACAAGTTTATCGCATGATAAATAGAGACAAAAATCTTGAACTTATAAGGGAGGAAGAAGAACCTAGTGACACGCACAAACTATGGGAAATTGAACTCCTTCAATTTGCAAATCAGAACAAATGGTACAGTATTTTCCCCGAAATCTCAGACACAGCGCTAGCAACATATTTTTACATCGCTGAAAACAATACTGTAATTGAAAAAGAGGTAGAACTTCTTTATGATTGGGAGGAATGAAATTGTAAGTTCATACAGCAAAATCAAGGACTTTCAAAGACTTTTGAGGATCTCATTCAAGTACTTATTAGTAAGGACTTTTTGAATGTACTAGTAAAGTAGGGCTACCATAACTTAATAGTTGTTGTTATTCATAAAAGATTTCTTTCTTTTTTAACTAAATACATTATTCTGTAAAGTTGTATTACCTTCAGTTAATTCATTTTTTTCATATTTCATTCATTTTTAACAGTCCCAACTTTTTATAATTTTTTTTTTTTTATTTCTTTAATTTTCCCCAGAGAAAGTTTGTTTTTTTCTAACTTTTTGTCCAGGCTGTCAGAAAAAAATAGGGTAGTAACCCTGCATGTCTCTTTTTTATCACATAAAATGATTTTTGAGTGCCACATTAGTCAAAAATATTGTACAAAAACTATCATAATTGTTTTATAAAATCTCCATATATATCCCATCTACTAAATAGTAAATTATGCCATTAAGTTCACTCTACCAGTATAGGGTATACATGGGAATTTTATGAAATTCATTTAAAATTACTAAAACTATTTGATCAGATTATTTGCACAATGGTTAATTAATGTGACATTCTGCAGTTTTTTTGCTTTTTTTGGTTATTATTATTATTATTATTATTATTATTATTATTTTTTTTTTTTTTGGGGGGGGGGGTAACAGGGCAACAGCTGAGGGTAGACAAAGCCAAGTTTCTTTTAAGTTCCACCATAATAATTTATGGAGTTTCACTTATCATCTATATTTAGATTTAAAACTACAAGATGTGCAATATTCTTATGGTTGAGTTCACACCAGTTACAGTTTAAATCAACACTGGTTAAGATATTGTTGCCAAACAAAAAATGCAATTTTAATATATTAAAATTAAATCAACCATTACACAACTGAAGTATACCTGTTCTAAATATATAAACTTCACTAGCTGTAAACAAACTCTAAAATTCATAATCATGCATGTAGCTGGCTTTCTGTGGTGAAAGATGCGATAAAGAATTTTGGTTGAGACATCTAAATTTTACATTGGCAAATACATGTCTTTTGAATGTATGAAATAAAGTGAACATTGTGCTTGGAAAAAAATGTTAGAAGCTAAAATGTTTTGAGGAGCATTAAGAACCAATACCTCCCCCCCCCCCCCCTTGTCCCCAAGTCCACCATGCTTTGCCTAATTGTTTGCTTGTTGTTTTAAAGCCTGGGACCACATCTCTATTGTATGTGCATATAATGAGAAAGAAGCAGTTCTTTTCATTTGATGCCATTTCAATCTGCAAATATAAATGGAGTTTGTATAATGTAAAAGCCAGTGATATTAAATGATTTTGTTTGTGTGGTAGTTATATTAAAAAATGAATATGTTTAAAGTGAAAAATGGTGTAAACAGTTAAGTGTTTCTAACTGTATCTCAGTAGCTGGTTTAATGGCATACCAGTAGATATTTATCTGTAAAAGGGTCTTGTTCATATAAAGGAGAGACACATTTTTTTGTTAATAGCATGGCACTGATATTTATGCTAGGTTTTCTTTGACAGACTTATGTGTAAAGTGATATTATGCATTTTTTTATTGCACCTGCAGAGTGAATACGTTGTTATTATATTGACATGTATGATGGTGAAAATTTAGACTTCAAGGACAATAGTCATATAAAAATCCATTTCTCGAATTCTGAAGATCCAGCACTTAATCTATACACTACAGTTAAATCGATCCCTGCCATTTAAAAATTATAAAAACAATCTATTAGTAGACAAAAAGCGTTTTAGTAAACCTCACCTCAATATGCATAAATGAAGCAACAGATCTGGGTCACGAGGTACTGTTACGACAATGAGGATAAAGGTCTACATATATTTACCTGTATAAGACTCAACTGAGCTGCATGAACATACAGACAGAGAAGTTTAGGAAAGTTGTGTTGAACGGAGTTAAAAAAATTTTCGTTATGCCGTGGGATTCACCAAATTGCAGCACTCATTCACAATCTTTTCTTTGTCTGTGATGGTCTTCCGTGACTTAGTAACTTCGGTGACAATAGTTGCGATGCGATGAGATCATGGTCACCTCAGGTGGTTTAGATCATATGAAAAGCTGATAGTCTTTCAGATTAACTGTCAACAGTTGGCAAGCTGACTAATTGCTGATGCATTTTAAATGCATTGTAGTTGACCAAGAGCTCGTTAACAATAAAACCTGTTAACTATGCACCGCTGCACTTCCCAAGCCAGGTAATAACAGGTATCAAACTCGTCTTGGTGCGCTTTCATATTTTTCAATATATCTCATTTATTTCATGGGGTTATATTATTGGTATTTGTAAATGACGTTAAATATCAATATTTTTAACAATTGAGTTCAAACACGGTCGCGAACATTAATAAAAGTTATTGCTCTCAGGGTATCTTGAAGCATGCGTATGCCCAGGCATTACTTCCATGGATGAAAACGTGTTGAGGAAAAACAGAAAAAGAGGGGTATATTAAAGAAAAATTGGGAACTGCTGTAATAAAATGGTTCGTAATCCTAATTCGTTTATGCTTTAAGGATTTATTTCTGAAGGTTATTTCATCTGACTTATAGAATAATTTAAAAGATTTATCATTTTATAACTTGAAAAGCAAGTTCTGCGGCTGTACACAAAACTTTTTGCAAATTTGTAAGCTTTGTCAAACCCAAAAACATGTAGCAGATCAAAGTAAAAGAGCATTGTTTGCTACTAGAAGCATGTAAAAAATCATTACTTTCATGCGTTTACTAAATGTGCAGTTTTACGTACGTTAGTATATTTTAAATTATGCATGGAGATTTAACCTGGTTATAATATAGGATATAATAAAGGCACATACGGATTTTTAAAAGAATGTTGGGTGTAAAAAAAGAGCACTACTGATTACTAAGTTCATTGTACATAACTTGGTATATTATGAAAAGCGGTAGATACCCAATTCTTTTAAGTATGAAGCTACACTTTTTTAAATATCGATTTAGATCCCCTCTTCGAAAAATTGTATTATAACAGCGTGCTATAAAGATCTACTCAAGAAAAAAATTGCTTGGGTAAAAATTGGGTACAGAATGAACTTGAGACACTTGGCTTGTCATTAAGTTTTCACGAAAATATGTCAGATAACTTTATACTGCCCTTGAAAGAGTAAAGATTGAAAGATAATTTTAGAGAAACTTTGACGGGGGAAATATCCACAAAGAGTGAAGGGCTATTGCAACAACATCTTGTTGAAAATTTTACACTGCAATTCTATTTTAATAAGCAAAGGAACCAATTGCCAAATTTAGACTTTCATCACATAACAGGGGCATAACCAGACCTGCAAAAATTGTACGCACATATTTTAAAAAATTCCGAGCACGTACAGCAAAATGTAGACTAACGCAAAACAGGAAGGGCAGCGTAATCACAGCAAATGAACCACATATAGTAGCTTCATTAATTTCCATTAATAATAAAATCATCATTTAAGTCAAAAATATTCTCGCGATTTAATTAATATTCTAATTAACCCATAACGGTATATTTATTTAAAAGGAACTAAAATATAGTTTTATTATTTGTTTGTGAAAATTACCCATGTTACCCTGTTAGTTTGGAGGTCTAAGCTGGTTCAAATCATGTTAAGATTCCTATGAAGCTCTGCAGGAAAAATTCTTCCTTTGTTTCTCTAGCTCCTCAATAAACCTGGTGTTCAGATTTTATCTATTACCCCCAGGTCTGCGGGAGCTGCTCTTTGAAACTAATGCACATGTAGATTTTTACCTGAGATAAATATCACCAGCGAGAGTGCGTTAGATACTCGCAAGACAAAGACAAGACAAAGGAAGTTCCAGTTAGATGGATGATTAAGATAGGACTCGTAAAGGTAACAGGCCTTGTTTACCTCAGTTTAATAAAAGTATGCAAGACGGGGTGTCAGCGGTTTAATAAAATAAATTGAATTTCACAAATAACATGGACCTCATATGGAATAATCAACAGTACCCTTAAGTCATTCAAATGCAGTGTTTTATACAACTTGGGATAAGCATAATTAAATGCTTGTTAAAGAATTGAATAGATGGTAAATGGTTTTACACAGCTTCACGAGGGTTTTGACCCCTCGGGTAAGAGATTTGAATGAGTATAAACTTTTATCAGAAGTTGGACAGCTCCGCCGGTGGCACGATTGTCGTCATCGGACCACATGACCACTTAGCTCATTAACTCTCAGGCCGAGCAAATAGGACATTTTTTAAAGTCCAAAATTTACAAAATGAGCTTTTAATTTGTGTATTTGGATAAAGATGTCGTTAGTTGGGCATGTTTTCTGAAGAATATGTTCCGTTTGGGCCATTCTGACGCCATGACCATTGTCCTTTCAAATTCAAGAAATGTGAAGAAAACCCATTTCCAAATCAAAATATGTTCTAAAAGCACCCCACTTGCCCCTATCAAGTTTATCTGACATAGAATAGAGCAACTCATTGATGATATCAAAAATAAATCATCCAAATTTGCCAGTTGACTTACAGTACTATTATGCTGCCTAAATAAAAAGAATGGCACAGAATTAAGAATCAAGAAGAAAACGATATATTAATCAACGTTACCTCAAAGAAAACATATTGGCCTGTTTTTACCCTCAGTTTCAGTCACTTGGGTTTTGTTTGGTTGTTTTAGATATATATTTTTTTTTATTGTAAGAATCAAATCAGTGTTGTTAGACAAAGTTAATAACAAGGTAGTGAAGACCACAGTCCTTTTAAATAAATAAATAAATAAATAAGGGAAAAAAGGTTCACAAACTCACCTGGGTCCTCATCCTGCTCATTGATGGTGTTCTCAGTGAGTGCGGTGTTGGACTTTTGAAGGGACAGAGCACTCTCCATGTCTTTGACCAGAGACGCTTCCTGTTCTGTGATTGGGTAGCTTGCAACATCAAATCCACTGTTAGGAAAAAAAATAAACAAATTTGATAAATTTTTAATGAAAAAAAAAAAAAAAAAAACAAAGAGTGTAAACATATTTACCAAATGAATGGTTATTTCAAAAGCATATTAAAAGGGGAGTATGTTGTGTTCAAGAGTTCCAAAAAGGTAGCTGAGTTTCACCTAACAAGACATATTTAGAGTTAGTGAGTATCCAAAACTGATAAATTGTGATATAAAATATTGAAGTTTGTTAGTCATTATTAGAAAAAAAATAGATAAACAAACAAACAAACAAATAAATAAACAGTTACTGATAAGCAATAAAATAATTATTCTGGCCTAGTGCTAGTGTCGATGCCTAAGGACATTGAATCCACTGATATTTTACACTTTGTAAGTTCCAAACATGGTACTGCCTCCGGCACAAAATGTTTTGATCAGAACTGGGACTTCCCTGTGGCATCATTAAATCAGAATTTTCACCACTGCATAATCATTAACACCCACAGTTTTTATATGAATGTCTAGACGAAATATATTTAAGTATGGCGTTTCAGTTTATGGCATTTCAGTTTATGTGCCCTCTGTGTTTATGTCCCTCCCTTCCATCCCCCCTTTTCCTGCATAGGCTATGCTCTTATAATTCATTTTAAAACGTGATAATGACAGAATGATAAACCCTGTAAAAATAGATATATATGAAAGACTGTAACTAACAAAATTAGACACTTCACTGAAAAGCCCTGAAAAAATCACACTGACAGACCCTAATTCGAAAGCATTCAAGGCAAACATCTTAATATGTCTGAAGTGATAGCTAGAAAATACACTCTGTAACACATTAAATAAAACTTCTGTAACACAATAACATCTCAACCAACCATATTGCCTTGCAGATTCACTTCTTTCATTAATAATAACAGTAGTAGAAAAACAAATATAAATAAAAAATATATACACTTCTACAAACATGTAACACTGCAAATCTAGAAAAAAAACTCAAGATGTTGCTTTTTTTTTCTCTTTTGCCCTTTCTTACCGCTTCATCCATTTTGTGCCCAAAATCTTTTCCAGTTTTTCTCTTTCTCTAGTGAATTAAAACTTTGTTATATAACAAGCAGTGACTTGACCTAGCTGGCATGAAATATATAGAACATTTCAAGCAAACTGTATATGTTTCCCAAAATGTGCATGTAATAATATATCAATGTTAGTAATTTTCTACAATATTAATGAAAATTATAATAATAACACTGTCATTTTCCTAAGTCCTTCACTCTCCAACCTCCCCCAAGTAATTAATATTATTTACTCACAATGGAGTGGGCACAGTGGCCTCTTCCATCTCTTCCAGAGTTTCCAGAATGCTGGTTCCAGATGGAGTGTTTTCCTTGGGAGGCTGGAATCTCACACCTGCTATCACCTGCAGCTCTCGGCCTTGGTCTGGTGAATACATTAAAAATAAATCTTCAGAAACATATGATAATTATTTAAATTATTTTAAATATTTTTATAGTAGTAAGAAGCTTTTTTTTTTTTCAAAAGTAATTGTAAAGTAACCTAAGATTGTGAATTCACAGAATTCCCTTCTACAGGGTACTAGAAATAGTACATTATATTCTTGCTGTAAAATATACTTTTTTAATGTTCTCTTAGGTGGGATTATTCTAAAAAATTCATTTTTCTTCTTGCCATTGGTACTTTTTGTTATAAACACTCCACTGATTAAACCACATCACCAACCTTCCACCACCTCTCCCTCATCAGTCCTGCATTCTATCTGCAAGGCGAATGTCTCTCCCTGGGTGATCTCAATTGTGTTCCCTTCCTCTGTCCCAACTAACACAATCTTGGTGGCCAGCTGTGCTGGTTCTCCATTGATCCACAGTCCTTCATAAACAAAGCCAGAGCAATGGTACATGGTGCCTTCTCCATTGAACAGGTCATTTCTGAATTGACCCTGGGGTTTAATAATAATAATAACAACAACAACAATAATAATAATAATAATAATAATTTCTATCAATTCATTAAAATTATAATAATTATTAATATCATTTTTTTATCAATTTAAAATTGCAATTTTTAGGTATGTTTTATAGGTGAGTGATAAAAGCAAACAGATTTATTGTAAGCCCAGCTGATAAACAGTGTAGATTTTTCTGAAAATTTATTTTCAGTCTGTGATAATAATAGACAGATTGCATATTGTTGATATCATATTTTGAACCACTAAGTATACACACATTACCATCTGTACTTGTACTGAAACATTTAACTTTTAAAAAATATTCAAAAGACACTAACTACAGATCTGTTAAAACTCAATATTGCTCATTTTAGAATCACTAAGATATCAAGAAAAGGAACAGGTATGTTTACATAAACTGCTGTCCAAAATATGTAAAAAAAAAACTTGTTTCCACTCACGTCATATATAGAGGTGTCTGCAAATTTTACTTGTCCATGTCCCTGTCTTTTGTCCATCACCCAATCTCCCTCGTAGACATCACCATTACTAAACAATAATCAGGAATATGGGAATCATTCACTTAATTTTAACAAAATTGATTGTTTTTTAGTAAAATCGTAAAAAAGATTGAGTCAAAAGATCTAAAAAAACAAGTTCAGGCTATGTGAGAAAGTATTTTAGTTAGAATGCACAAATTCTTGATTTTTCAGGAGAGTCAAGAGGAGGTGCAAATGCCTTTATTATTATTATTATTATTATTATTATTATTATTATTAGTTTTCACTTAGGATATCATCATAAGGAGAAATCCATTCCATAAAATTTTCTCAAAATAAGCAATAATTTGAGTTATAAGCAAACTATTTATGCTATATACTAGTAAAACAAATTATATATAATTTACCCTCTAATATTTGCAATACAGTGTACTTACACATAAGTCATAGTGCCTTCTCCATGCTTTTTGTGTTCATGGAAATATCCCTGGTACACATTCCCCATGCTGTCAGCTATGCTGCCATAACCTAACACAATTTAAAAATGATTTCCTTATATAATTTAAAATTATTATCATAGTGCCTGTCTATAAACCCAAAATGCTTCAGGGTATTGAAATATTTTCCTCAAAATACTGGGAACTAGGAATTCCTGGAACTCTCATCTCAAACAAATAATTCTTTTAACAAAAAAAGAAAATTGTTTTCTGAAAGAGTTAAAGTACCAAAAATTCCAAAACAATAAGCTTACACTAATATCTATGGCAATATAAATTTCATTTGACTGATGAGTTGCCACACAATTCTCTGAAACAAAAATATTCCAGTAAGTTTTTATCTGATCATTAAAAAAGTTAGATATCTCACCTTGTCTTTTATTCCTGAACCAGTCCCCTTCATACACAGCCCCATCACTGTAGTTCATCACTCCTTGGCCGTGAAGTTCGCCCAGATGGAATTGCCCTCTATAGGTATTTCCTGTCGATGACCAGTAGCGGAAGCCATGGCCCTCAATTTCACCATTTTCAAAACTTCCCTCATAATAACTTCCATCAGCCATTACTAGCTTTCCATGGCCTAAACAAGTCAATACAACATATAAAGAAGCACTGTAATTATTGAAATTAATATCTATTATTCACATATACATGTATTATTCACCTGTACAGCACTTTCATGTATATGTATATGTATGCTTTATGTCCTATTAGCCCACCCCCACCTACCCTCTCACTTAATTATCACCCAATGGCTTTGATGCAATTTTTTTTTTTTTTTTTTTTTTTTGTTTGTTTGTTATACAGTATTTTCAGACCAGCACAATATTTCAATTTTCAAACATTGGTACATGTAAGTGCAGCTTTTTTTTGCTGTAAACAACAGATATAGTATATCATGACTTACCATGTTTCTTCCCTTCTCTCCACTGTCCTTCATATCGAAAGAACTTATTTTCATAATTGTACACACCAAAACCTAGAAATAAATTGTAAAACATCAGATAAAAGCATGAATCTTTAGAACCCATTATTACACACATCAATAAAGCAGTATGCACAGCATTCTTAATTATAAAATTAACTTGTACATGTAGTAGCAATTCCCCCCCCCCCCCCCCAACACACACACACACCTTGCACAGCATTCTTAATTATAAAATTAACTCGTACATGTAGTAGCAATTAATCCCCCCCCCCCACCCCTTTTTTTGCTTGTACTACTACTAGTATCTCTGGAATTGTTTTTCGGTATTTATGTCTGCTACAGGTACAGTGTACATATAGTTGAGACTATGGATCAAACTGCATATAATAAGAGTATTTTACCACACATACATATAAACTGTATAATGCCATTATTTTACTGGATATTGTTTAATAAACATACAAATACATACTCGTCTATACAGCACCACAATACAGTATTTACCCAACACATGTACATTGTACCAGTAGCTGGTACTTGTACCACTAGTACTGTAACACTAAGTACATGTACAGGTACATGTATACATGTACTAGTATCCGGTAGCTAAGTAGGCAAGTGCATAGAAAATGTGCCATCGATAAACTGAATGAAAAATAGGTATATAATGCAATTTAAGAGTAGCACTCTAAGTTTGCATCAACTGGGTCTTATGTTTTGATTATTTGGAACAAAGACAAATCGATAGCAAACAAGTGCACTTCGTCATCGATGTTCAGTTTGCCCATCCGTTTGAAGGGAGTGGTTTTTTTTTTTTTTTAATCACTTGGAATTTCACATGCTCAGGTCTTTTTCCACAGTATGGGTTGTATTTGAAGGCTGCACAAACCTATAGAAATTCAGAACTAGCTTACCGTCTCTCAGTTGACGTCTTGTTTCTCCTAGATAGTTATCCCTTGGTGTTACCTCTACCGCCATGTTGTTTATGACAACCCTGCGAGATTCTCGTAAAATCTCGTACGAGAGCACAGCTGTAGCAATTGCATTCATACATAATATATCTGTATGATTTATAGTGTTCAAGTTTTGATGGTGAAATATTGTTTTTAATATAGGCCCTAATAGTGAGTTTTGAATGAGTAACAATAACATATCATTTGAAATACGATTTACAACTATTGAAATAAAGGAATGGTTTTATGCTCAAATACTGTTCTTCTAAGGATTCTTGAGTTTGAAGTTTAATTAGGCCCTATACCTAAAATTCCTAAAGAGTACAAATAATTAAAGGTACATACGAACCGAGCATCGGTGGAGCGTGGATTCCCAGTAACACATATAAACCACTTCTACTAGATTCTTATATGACTCAAATAAATTCGACATGCCAAGGGATAAACTGAATAGATCAATCGATCAGCCATAAAATACCTTTAGACTGCTCCTTTCTTTAAATTTTTGGTTGTAAATTTAACCTACTTTCGTGACCTACTTTCCTGCCCCATTGACATACAGCTAAGAATGCCAGCAGAAAAATCCGTTCAAACATCATTTTCGGGTAAAATTAAGCAATGCCTTTTGGTAATTCTCTTAGTTATATTACTTGGAACTATATGCTGGCATTTGGTTGGTTTTTGTGACAAAAAAATTGACTTTGTATGCATCTTTAAGTTTGAAATTCTGTTTCGGCTTTTTATTTTCATATCTCAAAAGTCAGGTTTTTGTTATCATAATTACTATTTTATTTATTTTTAATTATGTATCACTTTTAAGCGCTCTATCAGTATTGAAATTTCAGATGCATTTTGGTCCTCACACTCACAAATTAGCTGAATAAAATTATTTGTTTATATAGCACCTTGTTTATAATTCTTCACCCCCCCCCCCCGCCCGCTCAGACCCACCCTTCAATATATCCTGGATCCGCCCCTGTACAGATACCTTGTCTTTTAAGATAATCACCTTAGATATGCATTCTTTTCTTTTTTTTTTAACAGAATCAAAGCGTGAGGCACCAATGCATGAGTAATCCCAGTAAATGGATTTGGGGTTTCGTTTCATTTTCCTTTTAACCTATCTCAACTCTTTCTTATTCATTCATTTATTCATTAGACGTCAGACCAAATAGCTGAAATGCATGTTCCATATACATGCCTTTCTGTGTAATATCCAATGTTTGCATTTCTTTATAGGGAGGCCTATAGGCCTACGATGTAGGTCTTATATTAACACATAAATGTATGGACCCTCCAGCACTAAGGTCCCAAAAGCATAGATAGTGGGCTTGTGGCAGTGCCACAGCTTTGTGAATTGGGTTTTAAATTTCTTAATCTTGAATTATTTTCTTTTAGGATAATTTTTCACGTCCACCGTTTATAAAACATTAAGATAAAATTATAAACATAAATGGTGGCAGAGCCACGTACGGCATATAGGGCCTATAACAAAAATTCTGGTTTTACGTTTCTTAGTCTTGTAATGTTTTTCTTGGTAAGTACTGTTTATAATATTTCCATTTCTTGTGTCAGTGAAGAATTATAAACAAGGTGCTATATAAACAAATAATTTTATTCAGCTAAATTTCAGCTGAATTTCTAGAGGTTTGTGCAGCCTTCAAATACAACCCATACTGTGGAAAAAGACCTGAGCATGTGAAATTCCAAGTGATTAAAAAAAAAACCCACTCCCTTCAAACGGATGGGCAAACTGAACATCGATGACGAAGTGCACTTGTTTGCTATCGATTTGTCTTTGTTCCAAATAATCAAAACATAAGACCCAGTTGATGCAAACTTAGAGCGCTACTCTTAAATTGCATTAAATACCTATTTTTCATTCAGTTTATCGATGGCACATTTTCTATGCACTTGCCTACTTAGCTACCGGATACTAGTACATGTATACATGTACCTGTACATGTACTTAGTGTTACAGTACTAGTGGTACAAGTACCAGCTACTGGTACAATGTACATGTGTTGGGTAAATACTGTATTGTGGTGCTGTATAGACGAGTATGTATTTGTATGTTTATTAAACAATATCCAGTAAAATAATGGCATTATACAGTGTATATGTATGTGTGGTAAAATACTCTTATTATATGCAGTTTGATCCATAGTCTCAACTATATGTACACTGTACCTGTAGCAGACATAAATACCGAAAAACAATTCCAGAGATACTAGTAGTAGTACAAGCAAAAAAGGGGTGGGGTGGGGGGGGGGGGATTAATTGCTACTACATGTACGAGTTAATTTTATAATTAAGAATGCTGTGCAAGGTGTGTGTGTGTGTGTTGGGGGGGGGGGGGTAATTGCTACTACATGTACAAGTTAATTTTATAATTAAGAATGCTGTGCATACTGCTTTATTGATGTGTGTAATAATGGGTTCTAAAGATTCATGCTTTTATCTGATGTTTTACAATTTATTTCTAGGTTTTGGTGTGTACAATTATGAAAATAAGTTCTTCGATATGAAGGACAGTGGAGAGAAGGGAAGAAACATGGTAAGTCATGATATACTATATCTGTTGTTTACAGCAAAAAAAGCTGCACTTACATGTACCAATGTTTGAAAATTGAAATATTGTGCTGGTCTGAAAATACTGTATAACAAAAAAAAAAAAAAAAAAAAAAAAAAAATTGCATCAAAGCCATTAGGTGATAATTAAGTGAGAGGGTAGGTGGGGGTGGGCTAATAGGACATAAAGCATACATATACATGAAAGTGCTGTACAGGTGTATAATACATGTATATGTGAATAATAGATATTAATTTCAATAATTACAGTGCTTCTTTATATGTTGTATTGACTTGTTTAGGCCATGGAAAGCTAGTAATGGCTGATGGAAGTTATTATGAGGGAAGTTTTGAAAATGGTGAAATTGAGGGCCATGGCTTCCGCTACTGGTCATTGACAGGAAATACCTATAGAGGGCAATTCCATCTGGGCGAACTTCACGGCCAAGGAGTGATGAACTACAGTGATGGGGCTGTGTATGAAGGGGACTGGTTCAGGAATAAAAGACAAGGTGAGATATCTAACTTTTTTAATGATCAGATAAAAACTTACTGGAATATTTTTGTTTCAGAGAATTGTGTGGCAACTCATCAGTCAAATGAAATTTATATTGCCATAGATAGAAGTGTAAGCTTATTGTTTTGGAATTTTTGGTACTTTAACTCTTTCAGAAAACAATTTTCTTTTTCGTTAAAAGAATTATTTGTTTGAGATGAGAGTTCCAGGAATTCCTAGTTCCCAGTATTTTGAGGAAAATATTTCAATACCCTGAAGCATTTTGGGTTTATAGACAGGCACTATGATAATAATTTTAAATTATATAAGGAAATCATTTTTAAATTGTGTTAGGTTATGGCAGCATAGCTGACAGCATGGGGAATGTGTACCAGGGATATTTCCATGAACACAAAAAGCATGGAGAAGGCACTATGACTTATGTGTAAGTACACTGTATTGCAAATATTAGAGGGTAAATTATATATAATTTGTTTTACTAGTATATAGCATAAATAGTTTGCTTATAACTCAAATTATTGCTTATTTTGAGAAAATTTTATGGAATGGATTTCTCCTTATGATGATATCCTAAGTGAAAACTAATAATAATAATAATAATAATAATAATAAAGGCATTTGCACCTCCTCTTGACTCTCCTGAAAAATCAAGAATTTGTGCATTCTAACTAAAATACTTTCTCACATAGCCTGAACTTGTTTTTTTAGATCTTTTGATTCAATCTTTTTTATGATTTTACTAAAAAACAATCAATTTTGTTAAAATTAAGTGAATGATTCCCATATTCCTGATTATTGTTTAGTAATGGTGATGTCTACGAGGGAGATTGGGTGATGGACAAAAGACAGGGACATGGACAAGTAAAATTTGCAGACACCTCTATATATGACGTGAGTGGAAACAAGTTTTTTTTTTACATATTTTGGACAGCAGTTTATGTAAACATACCTGTTCCTTTTCTTGATATCTTAGTGATTCTAAAATGAGCAATATTGAGTTTTAACAGATCTGTAGTTAGTGTCTTTTGAATATTTTTTTAAAGTTAAATGTTTCAGTACAAGTACAGATGGTAATGTGTGTATACTTAGTGGTTCAAAATATGATATCAACAATATGCAATCTGTCTTTTATTATCACAGACTGAAAATAAATTTTCAGAAAAATCTACACTGTTTATCAGCTGGGCTTACAATAAATCTGTTTGCTTTTATCACTCACCTATAAAACATACCTATAAATTGCAATTTTAAATTGATAAAAAAATGATATTAATAATAATTTTAATTTTAATGAATTGATAGAAATTATTATTATTATTATTATTATTATTATTATTATTATTATTAACCCCCAGGGTCAGTTCAGAAATGACCTGTTCAATGGAGAAGGCACCATGTACCATTGCTCTGGCTTTGTTTATGAAGGACTGTGGATCAATGGAGAACCAGCACAGCTGGCCACCAAGATTGTGTTAGTTGGGACAGAGGAAGGGAACACAATTGAGATCACCCAGGGAGAGACATTTGCCTTGCAGATAGAATGCAGGACTGATGAGGGAGAGGTGGTGGAAGGTTGGTGATGTGGTTTAATTAGTAGAGTGTTTATAACAAAATATACCAATGGCAAGAAGAAAAAATACATTTATTAAATTAATCCCACATAAGTGAACATTAAAAAAATACTTTTTATGGGAAGAATATAATGTACTATTTCGAGTACCCTGTAGAAGGGAATTCTGTGAATTCACAATCTTAGGTTACTTTGCAATTACTTTTGAAAAAAAAGCTTCTTACTACTATAATAATATTTAAAATAATTTTAATAATTATCATATGTTTGTGAAGATTTATTTTAAATGTATTCACCAGACCAAGGTCGAGAGCTGCAGGTGATAGCTAGCAGGTGTGAGGTTCCAGCCTCCCAAGGAAAACACTCCATCTGGAACCAGCATTCTAGAAACTCTGGAAGAGATGGAAGAGGCCACTGTGCCCACTCCATTGTGAGTAAATAATATTAATTACTTGGGGGAGGTTGGAGGATGAAGGGCTTAGGAAAATGACAGTGTTATTATTATAATTTTTATGTACAGACACAGATGTTATTATTATTATTATTTGTATTAATATTGTAGAAAATTACTAACATTAGTATATTACTACATGTACATTTTGGGAAACATATGCAGTTTGCTTGAAATGTTCTATACATTACATGCCAGCTAGATCAAGTCAGTGCTTGTTATATAACAAAGTTTTAATTCACTAGAGAAAGAGAAAAACTGGAAAAGATTTTGGGCACAAAATGGATGAAGCGGTAAGAAAGGGCAAAAGAGAAAAAAAAGCAACATCTTGAATTTTTTTTACAATTTTGTAGAAGTGTGTATATATTTTTATTTAAATTTGTTTTTCTACTACTGTTATTGTTAAAGAAAGAAGTGAATCTGTGAAGCAATATGGTTGGTTCGGATGTTATTGTGTTAGAGAATTTATTTAAGGTGTTACAGAGTGTATTTTCTTGCTACATGTATCACTTCAAACATATTAAGATATTTGCCTTGAATGCTTTCAAATTAGGGTCTGTCAGTGTGATTTTTTCAGGCTTTTCAGTGAAGTGTCTAATTTTGTTAGTTACAATCTTTCATATATTATCTATTTTTACAGGGTTTCTTATTATTCTGTCTTTATCATTTTAAAATAAATTATAAGAGCATAGCCTATGCAGGAAACAGGGGAATGGAAGGGAGGGACATAAACACAGAGGGCACATAAACTGAAATGCCATAAACTGAAACGCCATACTTAAATATATTTCATCTAGACATTCATATAAAAACTGTGGGTGTTAATGATTATGCAGTGGTGAAAATTCTGATTTAATGATGCCACAGGGAAGTCCCAGTTCTGATCAAAACATTTTGTGCCGGAGGCAGTACCATGTTTGGAACTTACAAAGTGTAAAATATCAGTGGATTCAATGTCCTTAGGCAGCGACGCTAGCACTAGGCCAGAATAATTATTTTATTGCTTATCAGTAACTGTTTATTTATTTGTTTGTTTGTTTGTTTATCTATTTTTTTCTAATAATGACTAACAAACTTTAATATTTTATATCAAAATTTATCAGTTTTGGATACTCACTAAATCTAAATATGTCTTGTTAGGTGAAACTCAGCTACCTTTTTGGAACTCTTGAACACAACATACTTCCCTTTTAATATGCTTTTGAAATAACCATTCATTTGGTAAATATGTTTACACTCTTAGTTTTTTTTAATTTTTTTTTTTCTTTTTTCATTAAAAATTTATCAAATTTGTATATTTTTTTCCTAACAGTGGATTTGATGTTGCAAGCTACCCAATCACAGAACAGGAGGCGTCTCTGGTCAAAGACATGGAGAGTGCTCTGTCCCTTCAAAAGTCAAACACCGCACTCACTGAGAACACCATCAATGAGCAGGATGAGGACCCAGGTGAGTTTGTGAACCTTTTTTCCCTTATTTATTTATTTATTTATTTATTTATTTATTTATTTATTTATTTATTTAAAAGGACTGTGGTCTTCACTACCTTGTTATTAACTTTGTCTAACAACACTGATTTGATTCTAACAATTAAAAAAAAATATATCTAAAACAACCAAACAAAACCCAAGTGACTGAAACTGAGGGTAAAAACAGGCCAATATGTTTTCTTTGAGGTAACGTTGATTAATATATCGTTTTCTTCTTGATTCTTAATTCTGTGCCATTCTTTTTATTTAGGCAGCATAATAGTACTGTAAGTCAACTGGCAAATTTGGATGATTTATTTTTGATATCATCAATGAGTTGCTCTATTCTATATCAGATAAACTTGATAGGGGCAAGTGGGGTGCTTTAAGAACATATTTTGATTTGGAAATGGGTTTTCTTCACATTTCTTGAATTTGAAAGGACAATGGTCATGGCGTCAGAATGGCCCAAACGGAACATATTCTTCAGAAAACATGCCCAACTAACGACATCTTTATCCAAATACACAAATTAAAAGCTCATTTTGTAAATTTTGGACTTTAAAAAATGTCCTATTTGCTCGGCCTGAGAGTTAATGAGCTACGTGGTCATGTGGTTCGATGACGACAATCGTGCCACCGGCGGAACTGTCGAACTTCTGATAAAAGTTTATACTCATTCAAATCTCTTACCCGAGGGGTCAAAACCCTCGTGAAACTGTGTAAAACCATTTACCGTCTATTCAATTCTTTAACAAGCATTTAATTATGCTTATCCCAAGTTGTATAAAACACTGCATTTGAATGACTTAAGGGTACTGTTGATTATTCCATATGAGGTCCATGTTATTTGTGAAATTCAATTTATTTTATTAAACCGCTGACACCCCGTCTTGCATACTTTTATTAAACTGAGGTAAACAAGGCCTGTTACCTTTACAAGTCCTATCTTAATCATCCATCTAACTGGAACTTCCTTTGTCTTGTCTTTGTCTTGCGAGTATCGAACGCACTCTCGCTGGTGATATTTATCTCAGGTAAAAATCTACATGTGCATTAGTTTCAAAGAGCAGCTCCCGCAGACCTGGGGGTACTAGATAAAATCTGAACACCAGGTTTATTGAGGAGCTAGAGAAACAAAGGAAGAATTTTTCCTGCAGAGCTTCATAGGAATCTTAACACGATTTGAACCAGCTTAGACCTCCAAACTAACAGGGTAACATGGGTAATTTTCACAAACAAATAATAAAACTATATTTTAGTTCCTTTTAAATAAATATACCGTTATGGGTTAATTAGAATATTAATTAAATCGCGAGAATATTTTTGACTTAAATGATGATTTTATTATTAATGGAAATTAATGAAGCTACTATATGTGGTTCATTTGCTGTGATTACGCTGCCCTTCCTGTTTTGCGTTAGTCTACATTTTGCTGTACGTGCTTTTTAAAATATGTGCGTACAATTTTTGCAGGTCTGGTTATGCCCCTGTTATGTGATGAAAGTCTAAATTTGGCAATTGGTTCCTTTGCTTATTAGAATAGAATTGCAGTGTAAAATTTTCAACAAGATGTTGGTGCAATAGCCCTTCACTCTTTGTGGATATTTCCCCTGTCAAAGTTTCTCTAAAATTATCTTTCAATCTTTACTCTTTCAAGGGCAGTATAAAGTTATCTGACATATTTTCGTGAAAACTTAATGACAAGCCAAGTGTCTCAAGTTCATTCCGTACCCAATTTTTACCCAAGCAATTTTTTTTCTTGAGTAGATCTTTATAGCATGCTGTTATAATACAATTTTTCGAAGAGGGGATCTAAATCAATATTTAAAAAAGTGTAGCTTCATACTTAAAAGAATTGGGTATCTACCGCTTTTATAATATACCAAGTTATGTACAATGAACTTAGTAATCAGTATAGTGCTCTTTTTTTACACCCAACATTCTTTTAAAAATCTGTATGTGCTATTCTTATATCCCTTACCAGGTTAAATCTCCATGCATAATTTAAAATATACTAACGTACATAAAACTGCACATTTAGTAAATGCATGAAAGTAATGATTTTTTACATGCTTCTAGTAGCAAACAGTGCTCTTTTACCTTGATCTGCTACATGTTTTTGGGTTTGACAAAGCTTACAAATTTGCAAAAAGTTTTGTGTACAGCTGCAGAACTTGCTTTTCAAGTTATCAAATGATAAAATTATTTTATAAATCAGATGAAATAACCTTCAGAAACAAATCCTTAAAGCATAAACGAATTAGGATTATATACAAACTATTTTATTACAGCAGTTCCCAAATTTTCTTTAATATACCCCTCTTTTTCTGTTTTTCCTCAACATGTTTTCTTCCACGGAAGTAATGCCTGGGCATACGCATGCTTCAGGATACCCTGAGAGCAATTACTTTTATTAATGTTCGCGACAGTGTTTGAACTCAATTGTTTAAAATATTGATATTTAACGTCATTTACAAATACCAATAATATAACCCCATGAAATAAATGAGATATATTGAAAAATATGAAAGCCCACCATGACGAGTTTGATACCTGTTATTACCTGGTTTGGGATGTGCAGTGGTGCATAATTAACAGGTTTTATTGTTAACGAGCTCTTGGTCAACTACAATGCATTTAAAATGCATCAGCAATTAGTAAGCTTGCCAACTGATTACAGTTAATCTGAAAGACTATCAGCTTTTGATATGATCTAAACCACCTGAGGTGACCATGATCTCATCGCATCGCACCTATTGTCACCGAAGTTACTAAGTCACGGAAGACCGTCACAGACAAAGAAAAGATTGTGAACAAGTGCTGCAATTTCGGTGAATCCCACAGCAACACACTGAGGCATAACGAAAATTGCTCAACTCCGTTCAACACAACTTTCCTAAACTTCTCTGTCTGTATGCACTTGCAGCACAGTTGAGTCTTATAAATATATGTAGACCTTTATCCTCATTATCGTCACAGTACCATGTTACCCAGATCTGTTGCTTCATTTATGCATATTGAGGTGAGGTTTACTAAAACGCTTTTTGTCTACTAATAGATTGTTTTTATAATTTTTTTAATAGCAGGGATCGATTAAAACATAACTGTAGTGTATAGATTAAGTGCTGGATCTTCAGAATTCGAGAAATGGATTTTTATATGACTATTGTCCTTGAAGTCTAAATAGTCACCAACATACATGTCAATATAATAACAACGTATTCACTCTGCAGGTGCAAAAAAGAAAAAAAAAATGCATAATATCACTTTACACATAAGTCTGTCAAAGAAAACATAGCACAAATATCAGTGCCATGCCATTTTATTAACAAAAAAATGTCTCTCCTTTATATGAACAAGACCCTTTTATCTACTGGTATGCCATTAAACCAGCCACTGAGATACAGTTAGAAACACTTAACTGTTTACACCATTTTTCACTTTTTTATATATATCCACCACACAAACAAAATCATTTAATATCACTGGCTTTTACATTATACAAACTCCATTTACATTTGCAGATTGAAATGGCATCAAATGAAAAGAACTGCTTCTTTCTTATGCACATACAGTATGGATGTGGTCCCAGGCTTTAAAACAACAAGCAGACAATTAGGGACCGTTCACATGAAAAATCTATTGGCGGTATCTTGTGATCACGGTCTGTGCCCTGAATACCCCGTGGCGTAATTACTGGCAGCGCTAGCGAGTTACTTCCAAAGCTGTAATAAATTCTCGGCTGTGCTTGGAGGAGATTCTGACACCAGACCGTGATCACAAGATACCGCCAATAGATTTTTAGATTTTTAGAAAATAGATTTTTCATGTGAACGGTCCTCAAGGCAAAGCATGGTTAATATCGCCATGCTGGTGGACTTGAGTACAATGGGGGAGGTTGGGTGGGTGGGGGTTATTGGTTCTAAATGCTCCTCAAAATATTTCAGCTTCTAAATTTTTTTTTTCAAGCACGTTCACTTTATTTCATACATTCAAAAGACATGTATTTTCCAATGTAAAATTTAGATGTCTCAACCAAAATTCTTTATCGCATCTTTCACCACAGAGAGCCAGCTACATGCATGATTATGAATTTTAGAGTTTGTTTACAGCTAGTGAAGTTTATATATTTAGAACAGGTATACTTCAGTTGTGTAATGGTTGATTTAATTTTAATATATTAAAATTGCATTTTTTGGTTGGCAACAATATCTTAACCAGTGTTGACTTAAACTGTAACTGGTGTGAACTCAACCATAAAAATATTGCACATCTTGTAGTTTTAAATCTAAATATAGATGATAATTGAAACTCCATAAATTATTATGGTGGAATTTAAAAGAAACTTGGCTTTTTCTACACTCAGCTGTCACCCTGTTACCTCCAACCCCCCCCCCCCCCAAAAAATAATAATAAAAACAAAAACAAAAACAAAAAAAAAAAAAAAAAAAAAAAAAAAAAAACTGCAGGATGTCACATTAGTTAACCATTGTGCAAATAATCTGATCAAATAGTTTTAGTAATTTTAATTGAATTTCATAAAATTCCCATGTATACCCTATACTGTTAGAGTGAACTTATTGGCATAATTTACTATTTAGTAGATGGGACATATTTGGAGATTTTATAAAACAATTTTGATAGTTTTTGCACAATATTTTTGACTTATGTGGCACTCAAAAATCATTTTATGTGATAAAAAAGAGACATGCAGGGTTACTACACTTTCTTTTTTCTGACAGCCTGGTCAAAAAGTTAGAAAAAACAAACTATCTCTGGAGGAAAAATTAAAGAAATAAAAAAAAAAAAGAAGAAGTTGGGACTGTTAAAAATGAATGAAATATGAAAAAATGAATTTACTGAAGGTAATACACCTTTACAGAATAATGCATTTAGTTAAAAAAAGAAAGAAATATTTTATGAATAACAACAACTATTAAGTTACGGTAGCCCTACTTTACTAGTACATTCAAAAAGTCCTTACTAATAAGTACTTGAATTAGAGCCTCAAAAGTCTTTGAAAATCCTTGATTTTTAACTTACTGTATGAACCTACAATTTCATTCCCCCCAATCATAAAGAAGTTCTACCTCTTTTTCAATTACAGTACTGTTTTCAGCGATGTAAAAATATGTTGCTAGCGCTGTGTCTGAGATTTCGGGGAAAATACTGTACCATTTGTTCTGATTTGCAAATTCAAGGAGATCAATTTCCCATGGTTTGTGCGTGTCACTAGGTTCTTCTTCCTCCCTTATAAGTTCAAGATTTTTGTCTCTATTTATCATGCGATAAACTTGTTTGTCTTTGGTCAGATAGTATTCAACTTTATCATCAGCATTCCTTTTTTTCTGCTGAAATCCCTGCATGCTCTGCAAATTGTCAAGCTTTTGTTTTTCTTCAGAATCTTTGATTTTCATCCTTGATTGCTGCTTTTTCATGTCATACCAGTGTAAAAATTCCTCCCAATGCCTGGCTTTTGGTGAAAATCCTTCCAGAAGAATCATGCCATGCAACTCATTGTCATGCAAAGAAGTGGAGAATGCTGGATTGTAAATGAGTTGGCGAGTGATATACCCATTGCCCAAAAGGAAGGCATAGATATTCGGATTTGATGCATGCTGCTTGTGGGCAAGCTTCAGCCATTTGTAAAACTGTGGCGACACCATTGTATTGTCGTGCAAGAAGAGGACAATTTCTTTTACGTTACTTGCAGGTCTCCATGTATTTGTCCACTGGAAATCCCTTCCTTTATGTATGGGTTGAACATGCACTGATACAAGGACGTTATCACACTTAAAGCTATTTGCTACATACAGAGTACTCATATCTATTGTATTATCTTCATTTCTGTCTATCCAGATTTCAATCTCAACGCGATCCATTTGGAATTCTGCTTGACATACAGATGTCAGTGTTGTTTGCAGGCATTGAGATTGGTTCATGGTTAAAACTATGACTCGTAGATCAGTCGGATGGCTGTTCAGGTACTGAGCGATGAAGTTCCTCGTATCTTGTCTTATATCCATTTGGTATATGTGCCCTATATAAAGCTGAAACAGCCCTATACATACAAGAACCAAACCTGCCAAAACGGGGCCACTCCAGAATTTTTTCATGTTAAAATTATTTTCCTTTGCCATTAATTCATATGAATCAGTTCCTGTTTTCAAAACTGATTCCAATTTTTGTGTCTCAGAGCAACAGTACAACCAGTTCCAAAAATGTTTAGAGTTTCCAAGTGTAGGTAAAAGTGTAGGCTTCTCAAATCCCTCCTGTTTTATAGGCAGATGTCTCCTTTAGACTCTGCTTAGCTCCAGTTGAGAATTGATTCAAACTGTGTTCAACTGCTTGCCCTTCATTGTTATCGACTGCTCCACTTTTATTCTGTTCACATTCGCAGTTTCATTGTATCTTTCTCGTTATATACACCTGATATCCAATGCAGAGCAATTGTATTTATGTATGCAATTCCCTTGTATATACATAAATGTATATGCCAGAACTTGGAATAATTGTACCCTTGATTCAGTATACTGTTGTAGATGCACTGTAGCACAAACTGTTGCATCCAATGTCACATCACCAACTGCAAGGTATCATCATTGGGATCCAGTCTCAAAATGCCATGAAATGAATTTTTATAGCACAGGATGCAGAGAAACCCTCAGGTGAAATCAGTCATGCTGTCCTCAGGCTTTCAGTTCAGTTTCCATACATGTTCATAATCATTTCATTTTTCACCTTCATCTGGAAGGATATAAATGTGGGAAATTAATTTATAATTTATACATATACATTGCTGTGTCATGAATGCATGGAAAGTACCAGGAGATTTTATTAGTGATCATTTCTACCTGTTTTCAGTCTATAGTTTATCCTTTCTACATACCTTACTGTAACAGTAATTACTTAAATTTTCTAATACACGTGAACCATGAAAATCTGACTCCCCTAAAATGTGACTCCCCAGTCAGATTTTCATTATGAAAATGTGACTCCCCAGTCAGATTTTCATGATGAAAATCTGACTCCCCCTATGAAATTTTGACTCCCCCCAAAAAAACATTCATAAATCTCATTTAATTTGAGTAAATGACTATATATGATCTTGTAGTATGCATAATGGAGGACACATTGGCACTTTTTGTTAGTTTGCAGGTGAAAATTTTCATGAAAAAATAAAAAAAATTAAAGATTTGTATTTTACCACCCAAGGACTTCCCTATGAAAAAGCTATTTATTTGACATCTGATGACCGTTTCAACATCTTTTCTTTGAGGATACTTTATGAGGAATATATTGAAAGTACTTGAAAGTTTGATGGTTAAAAAACTGGGTGAAAAAAAAAAAAAAAAAAAAAAAAAACACATTAAAAAATAAGAAAAATTAAAGATTTATATTCTAACACCCAATGAATCCCCTATACAAAAGCTACGTATTTACGTGCAGTTCTACCTCGACCATTGAGCAATCAACACGTCGTTGTCAGAACTCCTTGGCTCACAATAGTGACACGCAGGTGAATATCCTTACCACCTTACTGTGCCGCTATTAGATACACACATACAAAGGCGAGACACCTTTGTAAGGACGAGACGTCCTCGCACATAAGTGCATTTACAATCTGCGTAAGCAGACACACACTCACAAAGGCGAGACACCTTTGATGAGAACCGGGTTAGCAATCAACACGTCGTTGTCAGAACTCCTTGGCTCACAATAGTGACACGCAGGTGACTGTCCTTACCACCTTACTGTGCCGCTATCAGTAAGCAACACCACCACTAAGCGAGATACTTTCGTGGTCTACTATATCGTCACAAGCGAGACACTTGTGAACGTACTCTCTCACTGTGATCTGCCTAGCAGATACACACATACAAAGGCGAGACACCTTTGTAAGGACGAGACGTCCTCGCACATAAGTGCATTTACAATCTGCGTAATGCCCCTATTTCACACAGACCACGAATCCCACGAATGGCCAGGAATTGACAAATTTCACGATTCGTGGTTGAATCGTAATCAGTTCGTGAAGTTCTTAACAGATTCGTATAAATTCCTAGTCAATTCTTGAACTTCTTGACCAACAGGAATTGGTGGCAAAAACTTTGATGCCCCTATTTCACACAGACCACGAATCCCACGAATCGCCAGGAATTGAAAATTTTAGGATTCGTGGTTGAATCGTAATCAGTTCGTGAAGTTCTTAACAGATTCGTATATAATCGTAGTCAGTTCTTGCAATTCTTGATCAATCGGGAATTCGTGGCAAAAATTTTGAACTGTTCGAAGTTTTGGCCACGAACTCCCGATTCCAAAAAATAGTAGTGAATTTCTGGACAATATTCGTGCGATTCCAGCCGAATCCCACGAATATTCGTAACACTATCGCACCTGTATCGTAACTGAATCGTAGAGCGTGTCGAATTAGACCAAAAAATTGGCAAAATCTCACGATTCCAGCCGAACCCCACGAATATTCGTAACACTATCGTACCTGTATCGTAACTGAACCGTGAGCGTGTCGAATAAGACCAGAAAATTGGCAAAATCTCACGAATCCTCACGAATCCTGAAATTTGTCAATTCCTGGCGATTCGTGGGATTCGTGGTCTGTGTGAAATAGGGGCCTAAGCAGACACACTCACAAAGGCGAGACACCTTTGATGAGAACCGGGTTCTCTCCACCTGGGGAAAACCACCTGCTGCTATACAGCATTGACCACCCCCTCACGCACACCCAACCCCTTTTTTCCTTTTTTTTCTTTCGGACTCTGCAGCTGATGAAGGTCACTTGTTGACCGAAAACCGCTTTCTGCAACCAGTCCACCCCCCCCCCCTCTCCAGGCTGTACGACCCGTACAACCTTTCTCTGGTCACTTTCATACAGAGGTAAGACGCCTCTCTCTGCACCACGCTGACGTGAGACGCCTCATGCAGTACGCTGTACACAGCTACGCACACACACTCCATCAGATATAACTTTAATCTGATATATCAAATCACTCCTTCACACAAACGTAACGAAGGAAAACAAAGGGAATTAGAGCATTAAATCTCAACCCCTAGCGTCCCACCAACAATCTCTAAGCTTTTAACTAGGGGCGCTGTCAAAACACACGTCCCCAGGGGCCCAGCCTTGGATCGTGTTATTTTGATTTGAGGTAGTTTAACTAAGGCTCTATTCCCATAGATTTTAGATCGATCTATCCCTGCGGGGAGTCTCACTAGATTACTTTCAGATAATCCGACTTAAATGTCCGTCCCGCCTACTACAAGCTGTAAGAGGGTAATTAACTTTCGTGTCCGCCCGGCTGACAGCTGTCTAGCGTGAACCCCCAGGGAGTTAGGTCGATCTAAAGTAGGTCGATCTAATCTATGAAAAATGGGTGTAAGGCTCTATTCCCATAGATTTTAGATCGATCTATCCCCGCGGGGAGTCTCACTAGATTACTTTCAGATAATCCGACTTAAATGTCCGTCCCGCCTACTACAAGCTGTAAGGGGGTAATTAACTTTCGTGTCCGCCCGGCTGAGAGCTATTTAGCGTGAACCCCCAGGGAGTTAGGTCGATCTAAAGTAGGTCGATCTAAACTATGGCAATGGGGTGTAAGGCATGAGCCGACCACCCCCAAACTTGAGTTCTACCTCGACCATTGAGCAATCAACACGTCGTTGTCAGAACTCCTTGCCACCTGCTGCTATACAGCATTGACCACCCCCTCACGCAAACCCAACCCCTTTTTTCCTTTTTTTTTACTTTCGGACTCTGCAGCTGATGAAGGTCACTTGTTGACCGAAAAGCGCTTTCTGCAACCAGTCCAACCCCCCCCCCCCCCCTCCAGGCTGTACGACCCGTACAACCTTTCTCTGGTCACTTTCATACAGAGGTGAGACGCCTCTCTCTACACCACGCTGAGGTGAGACGCCTCATGCAGTACGCTGTACACAGCTACGCACACACACTCCATCAGATATAACTTTAATCTGATATATCAAATCACTCCTTCACACAAACGTAACGAAGGAAAACAAAGGGAATTAGAGCATTAAATCTCAACCCCGAGCGTCCCACCAACAATCTCTAAGCTTTTAACTAGGGGCGCTGTCAAAACACACGTCCCCAGGGGCCCAGCCTTGGATCGTGTTATTTTGATCTGAGGTAGTTTAACTAAGGCATGAGCCGACCACCCCCAAACAAAAAACAAATACGTATTTGATATTTGATGATCATACTGACATCTTTTCTTTGAGGATACTTTATGAGGAATATATTGAAAGTACTTGAAAGTTTGATGGTAAAAGAATTGGGTGAAAAAAAAACACATTAAAAAATAAGAAAAATTAAAGATTTATATTCTAACACCCTATGACTCCCCTATGAAAAAGCTATCTATTTGATATTTGATGATCATTCTGACATCTTTTCTTTAAGGATACTTTATGAAGAATATATTGGAAATATTTGAAAGGTTGAATGGTAAAATGCTGGGTATGCTATATAAGAGGAATTCAGTAAAAAGGCGATGGGGCCAATTTCTTGAGTTAAAAATGTAGCGTTTTGACATGGAAGTGCAAAACCTACAGGTAGTAAGATGAATACTTGTTTTAAAGATATTCACCAAATTTTCACCACCAAACTTTCAAATAATAACTAAATGTACATCTCTGTGCAAACTATGTGGAAAACAATGGTATGGTGACTGAATATAAAATAGGTCTTTTTCTTCATGGGAGTCCAAATGTCATGAGTATAAAAATGAAGATTTTCATGATTTCTTTTTTATTCTTTCACTCACTATTTTATCATCAACTTTTAAATATTTCCAATATATTTTTCATAAAGTATCCTAAAAGGAAAGGTGTTGAAATGATCATCAAATATTAAATAGATAGCTTTTTCATAGGGGAGTTATTGGGTGATAAAATGCACATTTTTAATTTTCTATTTTTCTTGTTTTTTTTTTTCACCCAATAGTTTACCATCAAACTCTCAAGTATTTCCAATTTAATCTTCATAAAGTAAATTTAAAGGAAAGATGTAGAAATGATCATCCAATATCATATATAAATAGCTTTTTCATAGGGGAGACAATGGGCAGTTAAGTGCACATTTTTAATTTTCTTATTTTTTCATGAAAATATTCACCTGCAAACTAAAAAAAGTGCCAATGTATCCTCCATTTTACATACTACAAGATCACAGTCATATACTCAAATAAAATAAGATTTATGAAGTTTTGTGGAAGGGGAGTCAAATTTTCATGGGAGTCAGATTTTCATGTTACACCGGGGGCACCTCTCTCATTTTGGATATTTTGTTTTTCCCTACTTTTTATTATTTTTAGTTGCTCACAGAAATATCCTTTACAACATTTTAAAAGTCAACTATCATTTGTAAATGGAGGTAAATACTGTATTATGTTTTGATTTGTCCAGTTGTTTATACATGTACTAGTATGTAGTTTTATAAAAACTGCTTCAAGAAAGGAAAATTTTATGACATATTGCACACTGTTTTTAACAGTTTTTTTTTTTTTTTTTTTTTTTTTTTTTTTTTTTTTTTGTCAAACATTTCCATATTTTTTATATCAAATCATTACATATTACCCACAAAGCATATTTTTGGGAATTTTTTTTAATGAATTATATTTTGTGTTGAACAAAACTGATGTCTGAAACTTTATTCTATACTTCATGTATTTTCTTAACTTAATTTACTTTTGATGCAGAAAATTTTCTTATTTCTCCAGTAGTGTGATATCACAGACTGAAGAGAAAAAATTCTTGTACTGGTTTTTTAAGTATTGCATTCAATGCAGCAATGATCCAAGGTTGCAGTTGGTGCCTTGTGTCCAGTTGAGTGCAACGTTGGGTTGTTGCATTGTAGGTCAAACACTTGAGATTTATTTTCCTCTTCTGTGAATTATTAACTTACAATAAAAGCCAAAATAATCTTAATTTAATGGGGGGGGGGGGTGTTAAAATGAACGGCCCTTTTTGCAGGGTCTGCTCTTGGTTAAATTTGAACTAGGTGACAAAGGTTTCATGGTAAAAGGCCCCCTTTTTCCTACCCCCCCCCCCCTCGGGCCTGACAATATAATGTACCTACCCGTACCTGTAGCAAATTCACTGACAAATAAGAATGGTCACTTTGAGTAGCGGCATACTGTGCGCCATTTTTCTCGAGTCTTGCTAATAACAATAGTACCTGAATACACCTGCCTTAAGTAGTCCCTGGCTTTGCAGTACTGATAAGAATGTAGAGCACACACAGTAATGACTCTCTAGATTCGCACAAAATTGATCAATGTTAAATCCTTGAAAAGCATTTTGTTTATCATTTGTTAAATTTTGATTCAAATATCAAAAAGGAGTCAAGTTCAGGTGTAAAAATTCCTGATGTGAGCAGCTAAGTAAAATGATAAATTTTTAAAAGAATAAATGGTATGAGAAATTGTGGCGTATGAAGTTTGTGAGGAATTACCTGATACTCAGTCATATGTAAGCAACAGGAAAAATTTATAAATATTTACACACACCATGGAGACACACTTATTATCATGGTGAAGTGATAAGATAAGGTGTTATGTATTATGCACTTATTGTGTAGAATTCTAGATTTGCCAACCAAAGGCCTCACACATTGTCATTTGTCCGCCTGAGGGTACACAGTGAGTGTCAGACTTTTATATATTAGTAAAAAAAAAATTTTTTTAGAAAATTTAAACTCTAAAAAATGAAGAATTTAGTACTGGAAAATAGTTTTATAGATAAAGAAATAAGTAAACTAATAGATTAATAAATAAAACTTTTTTTATCTATAAAAATCTAAAATATGTTTCAAATATTCAGTATACTTTACAAAGTAATGATTTAAGAAATATAAATAATATTTATTATGTTAATTATATAAACAGCCAAATATTTCAAAGATGATAAATAACAGATCCAGCCCATTCAGATGTGGAATTTTTGAAACTTTTTTTCTCTAAATGTTGTCATTAGTCTCTATGACTTTCAAGTTCATGGCAGACTTCCATTTATTAAGTCCATAATCTTCTAGGGTCAGCCAAGCAGTCTTAAATATCGGTTTGGAATATGATGTTTGACTACTTTCGGTAATAAGTGAGGCGAGCTGATTGACAAATATTGCAAGCATAATAACTGTATTTTAAAAATCCGCTCTTTATCAGGGAGCCAATGCAACCTTTTTAAAATCAGTGATGTGTGATTTTCCGTGGGAGGTCATTTTATATAAGGTACACCTTGTGATAAAGGGCAACTGCAGAAATTTTTCTTCTTTGTTAAGGTATCCTGCGTACTGAATGCCTTCAAACCCACAACACGCAATCTCCTAGTTAACGGAGAATTTAAAAAAAAAACTGTAACGAGTTTAAAATACATGTGCGATCAGTTGATATTTTTTATAGGAACTCCCTACTAGCATTTGGTCTTATGACATAAACGTGTCCATGGTGGAAATTTCAGGCCCGTAGCTTGGGGGGGGGGGGGGGGGGGGGGGGGGGGGGGGGGGGGCGGGGGGGGGGGGGGGGTTCGAAAGAACCACCCTTTTTGTCCAGAAAAGGTCCATTCTGGGTAAAATTTGATATAGGTACACAAAGGTTTCATTCTAAAAGGTCCACTTTTTTCAGAAAAAGGACTCCCTTTTGAACTTGCTGGCTACGGGCCTGAATTTGAACAACGTATTACTGGGCAGACATTGACAACGCAAGCTATAAACAGTTTCGCAACATAAAGTACTCATTGCTAACTACGATTACCCATTTACTAGTTTGGACCCATAATAAAGTAACAGTAGACCCACGCTCACTTGAAACACTGTATGAAACAATCGTGGTACAACTCCATGATGAAACAGACTACAGTCCATACACACACCCACAAATATTACAGATTACACATAAAACCCATAGATGTGTAAAGATTTACAATGATTAACGCCTTCCGACCAAAAAAGTTGCACAGCCAAAGTTACACAGCCACACCCATAACGAGGAGCTGATGTTTAAAAACAAAAGGACTGCATTGACGGGGACTTACGAGGTGAGGGAGTGGCTGTCACATGCGTGAGATGGAAATGATGTCTGCCAAGAACTCACGGAAAACCATGTCTCTGATGAGAAAACATTCTCATACAAATAAACTATGAGAAAACATTCACACAACTAGACAAGGATTGGACGGTGACCGCGATTGGACAGTCTATGTACTTGTGACCTTCTGCGGTAACGGGGAAAGTCCATTCTTTGAGATCATCCTGTGCGAGATGATATCAGCGTATATTGCAAATTAAGGGTTTTGGGTAGGAAATATGTACGATAAGACAGATCTCAATTTGTGTATGAATGACAAAATTATAAGTACTGCTTCCCCAGGCCCGCGTAGCCACCGATTGCAGATGGGGGTTCTTTTTCTGAAAATGCGGACCTTTTGTCATGTAACCTTTGTTTACCTAGATCAAACGTACCCAGAGTGCACCTTTCCCAACAAAAAGGGGGATTTTTTCGAACCTCCCGAAACCGCCTAAGTTGATTGCAGTTGAGCGAGAATCCCCTCGGAAATAGATCGATTTACAGTTAGACCTTGATTTGGAAATATGAATAGCTTTGCAGGAATTGTAGACAAAGTAAATATGACTTTGGGGCATTTCTAAGCGCGTACTAGTACCTCTACCTTTAAATTAAAAAGAAATAAGATAAAACAACTACAGATCGACAACTACACAGTCAAATATTTTTAAAATGCTCAAGGTTTCATCACTAACAGTTAAAAAACCATTTGCAGAGAAATGGTCAAAGCCTGTTCTATTGAAATACTATAAATTAAACATACAAGTACACTAACCTTTTAGTTTTCTAGCACGTATGATGCACCAGAACACAACTGCCAAGCATGTTCAACATACTAGTAACGTGGTCAACGTTGCACGAAGCTCGGATGATTTGAGGTCATGGTTGGGGGGGGGGGGGGGGTCACGAGCCACGTGCTTTTAAAGTGTCACTCGTCAGTGGAGAGATTTATGAACAAGTTCTTGTATAAGATGGTTTATTTCGCGTTCTTTGATCTTTGCGAACATCTCGATTAATACGGCCAATTTTATTTTTGTTTTCATCGATTTTTGTATGCCATAGTAAAAAGTTCTTTCATCGAGTAGTTTCAAACCAAGGAGTTGTGGATATCATCTTATCTACTTCCTTGTTTAAACTAAGATCCATGCAGGATTATTAGTAAATGTCATACTGATGCTTATGTTTGAGACGTATGTCACTCCGTATCATTATTCATTGTCATTCTTATTTCATGCTAAGCTTCACCTAAAATGAGTTGTGACATTTTTGTCCTAATATTGTTCGTACCTTGGGGCGGAACGACACACTTGGCAAAGTCATGTTTTTCAATTTCAAAGAAAAAATTTTAAAATATATGTTTCAGCTTGGATAAGTTTTTACAAAATGCCCGTCAGAGTAAGAGATTTAACCCCAAATTGTGCAATCTCAGTCTTGATAATATGGCGCAACACAAAGGATCCACCGAAGATCCGCCCCTGGATAGAAAGATAACGATCGGTCACGGTACTTTCTGGTACGATCGCAGTTGTGGATGGCAGAGATATATACAACTTAAGTCGGCGAGGTCTATGTATTTACACCGAATTTCGAGGACTAAAGCCGTCTCGCATCCATGTACATACACGACGCGCATGAATGCCCTTCCACGGTTCGTTTATTATTTACGCATTAATGTATTGTGGCCATATTGGAAAAAAAAGACAAATTACATTTATATATTTCAAATATTTGAGTTGCAAACTGCGGCTCAACAAGGCCCAATCTCGCAAAATGCGTGCGATTCTGCATCGAGGTTGCCTGTCAGTGTAGTGCTTCAAAGCAGGGACGATGTCGCAGAGTAAGCGTTTCATCAACAAAGTTGCCAGTCAGACAGTCTCGCTAGCCGCCCTCATGCCAACGGCGTTTCTCAGGTTATCATATGAAGTTGTCGGACTGACTACCAGTTTCTGTTACATGCACGAAGTTACTGACACGCCAAATCGACGCAGGGCCGGCCGATGATCCGATCTACACGTCACTTGCGTTTATCTTATGTATTTTTTAAAATCAATTTGAATATTATTGCTCATGTGGCAGAAACGCGCACTCGACGAAATCGGCCTCATGTTGTCTGGCCGACGGCGAAGCCCTTTGACTGCGTCGTCATAGAAAACGCGCAGTCGTCCCGACGATCTTTTGCTACTCACGCATCTGGCTGGTAGCAGTTGCGTAAAGAACATCCCGATGAAGTAAATAGTGTATTTTGTCATCTTCACAATATATATATATATATATATATATATATATATATATATATATATATATACCGAATATAGAGATAGTTTTTTTTCACTGGAGATATAGTGTTATGTGTGAACGATATTTTTTTCACTGTCAAGTTCTTTTTTCTCTACTTTCCAATCATTTGCTTTAATTCTATTTACTCATTTGCCTGTCGCTAGCCATTTCTGCAGGCACATTAACAGTATTTCTCTCTCTCTCTCTCTCTCACACACACACACACACACACACAGGTTTTATCCATTCATTTATAAATTTAGGTGCAAATGAAGAAGTCTCAGAGGAGGCTCTAGAGGGGAGTCCAGAGCCCCCACGTATCACTAATGTGAAGACGGAGAAAGGGACAGCCAAATGGGATAACCTCTACCTGCCCCCTGCTCCACCTGGGTACCGGCCTTTCTTGGTCCTAGATGGAGCTACAGTAGATGGAGCCAAGAAGTCAAAGTCAAGAGCTAGTAGCAGAGGAGGTGGGGATGTCATTTTTATTCATGATTAGAAAAAAATTCAGTGAAAAATGAATGGCTTAGAATACTTATTTAATTTTATCAGAGACAAACATACCATTTTCAGATGAAATGTTTTTTTTCTCTGTGCACACAATCTTTTATTATTATACAGGTACCGAGACCAGTACATATATTAATTAATTTTAAATATCATCCTGATTGATCTATTTATTATAATTAATGCAAAATTGGTAACAGATCCTTTATATATCTATTGCCTTTTTGCTTTAAGTTTTTCTCTATATATAATTTTCTCTTTACCTCTTGGAGCATATATTTTCATAAGTACATTTTTTGTACATTTTACCCAGTGATATTGAATGACAATTTGTAAAAAATGAGAGCTAGGCTAGGGCGTATTTCATGAAGCCTTCTGTACTTATTTAAGTGTTTGTACATTATATTTCCATTTACTGCACCATAACAAGAGTGAGAGGCTAATGGATTCCTCATAATAGTAACTGGCCTTTACAATATTCAGGCCTGTAGCCAGCAATTGCAAAAGGGGGGTTCTTTTTCTGAAAATGTGGACCTTTTGCCATGAAACTTAAGTTTACCTAGATCAAATTTACCCAGAGTGGACCTTTTCTCGGCAAAAAGGGGGATTCTTTCGAACCTCCCGAAACCCTCCTGGCTACAGGCCTGATATTAATTTTTCCATTGATGTATTATCACACATACATGTATATGAAATGTGTCTTATATTCCAGATGGCAGTGGACCTGGTACCAAATCTAAATCTCGTATGTCGGTTACTCCAGGTGATCTAGTGAGACCAGGTAATTTATTGAGAGAGAGACAGATCCGGCAGAGGATGTACATGTATATGCTTAATATTAGAGTGCATTCCCATAGATTTTTAGATCTATCTATCAGTCTGGGGAGTCTCACTAGATTTTTGTCAGCCTGACTTAAATGTCTGTCCTGCCTACTAAAAGCTGTAAGGGGGTAATTAACTTTTGTGTACGCTCGGCTCTTGGAACCTGACAGCAATTTAGCGTGAACCCCCAAGAAGTTATCTCGAATCGGATAGATCGATCTAAATCTATGGGAACCCAGTCCTAGTGTATACCTGTGTACTAGATGATTTTATTTCAAACACATATGAATATGGAATATTTGAAAAAATAAAGAAAAAGCTGTAGAAGACTTCCCATTACTGAAACTTTTCTAAGCCAGAAAACTTGGTTATATGAAGTTACATGAGTTGCATGAAGATGAGAGGTTTTGGCTATGCCCATAACTAACAAGTAGCATTAAGTAGCGAGTATAGGTAAAGCCTACCACTTAACGAGGAATGTTTTTTTTTTTCTTTATCACAGGGGACTATGTTATAGCTGTCCATGATGTCACCATGCCACCATGGCAGGACAAGCCTTTGGAGCCAGCATACCTACTGGTGAAGGTCAAGAAGAAGAAGAAGCCACCCGTAGGAGACCAGGCAGGGGCGTAACCAGACCTTTTAAAATTGTACGCACAGATTTTGAAAATTCCCAGGTACGATTATATTCCGTGAAAAATACACTGAATTTATGGAGAATAATCAGGTGAATATCATGGTTGGCTCAAAAAATTGTGCGCACAGTGCATCCGTGCGTATGCCTGGTTACGCCCCTGCCAGGGGAAGAAAAAGAAGTAAGTGGACATTGGCTGACCTCTGTGTGGATTTTGTGTTCCAGTTTTTCTGTGGACTTTAACCATAGCAGCTAACTTTAATATGTGTTAACAGTCACTGGTAGTTGTGTGTCATTTGCTGTGTGTTTGTGTGATTAATTGGCATTTAATGCCCTCGTCCAGCCATTTAAGACTGGCCTTTGTTTTAGAAGTTATGATAGTTTTTATATATCTTAGAAACTAAATTTCTCATGTTTATCTGCCCTTACTTAATCTTCTGAATGCAGTTTCCATGATTCCATTGTGTTTAGATTTCAGGGTTTTAAAATCAATATCAAAAAGACCATTCTGAAAATGCAGGGGGAAATAAGAAAATTCAAACTTTACTTGACATTTTTTTATCCTCACCCCTTTTTTTAGAAAGGAAATGAAAGGAAAGGAAATGTTGGATATGTTTTCTACTAATTGTCAAAAAAAAAAAAAAAAAAAAAAACATTATTTTGAGATATGGTTTAACAGGAGGGTGGATTGCCATCAATCCGTTTGAGGAAAATAAATGTATCTAAGACCCTCAAAAAGTTTCTTAGAATGTAATTTTAGAATGAATTCTGGAGACTGTCTATGAAGGAAAGTGTGCTCATTTTTAAATGTTGTTCTGTCAGATAGTATTTTAAAATATAACTGTTAGATTTTTCTTTATAGCTGCACATGTAGTAGATTTGTTTTGGTTGGCACATTTTAAGTGGAAAATGCTGTTCAGTAATTGCTCACAGATTTTAGACAAAATTGATAAATTGTATTACATATGAGATACTTTGATAGTGATATAAAAAAAAACAAACTCATGGTAAGTTATTTGGCTCCATATTTAAAAAATACATATTAAAAAATGGCTAAAATGTTTAAATCTTGAAAAAATGTTTTAAAGAGTATGGTCTTTGAAATTTGTGCGCAGTTGCCATAGTTATAGTTTGTTGACCACTTGGATTCTGTTTTCTTGTTTTTGTTTTGTATTATTGAAGTGATAGACTTGTTTCTTTATTGGGATTTCAAAACTTAGTTCATGTAGCAGGAATGTATGACAATGACTCACAAATTCCTAACTTGTTACCTTTCCCAATATTTTGTGACTGAATGTCATAAGAAATATTGGAGTGCAAATAAAATTAAGCAGCTGTTTAAAGAAAATATCATTGGAACTTCAAATATTCCAGGGTCCCATTCTTTCTGACATAAAAACCAACTCCCCTTTTGAAATTTCATTATTTTTTCAGCTTTACTACCATTACATTGTTAAAGGAAACTTAATTTTTTTGGATTTGAAAATTAAAGTTTGGTCATAATATTGCTGTTACATAAATTGAGTTAGGAATGCCATGATTGTGTCTGGATCTTTTTCTTACAATTTATTTATGGTTTTTGTTGTTGTTATGCACATGCTGACTGTTAGATATTTAGATATATGAAGTGTTTGTGAAATCAGAAATGAAATATTTAAAAAGTTTAAATGGATAATTTTTCTATATTATTGAATTTTAATGAGTAGTTATAACTGTAACAAAAATAAATTTTCTGTGTGTTCTTTTACATAATAATTCCACAACAGTGTCATCAACAAATGATAAATCTCTTTGTAATACCTGATTGATTGTTTAGATCTCTAATTTCTACATTAATTTATCCTTAGATTCATTAATTTTCTTATTTCTTCCATCTTTCCAGCTCCTCCTCTCCCCACTGAGGTCCTTTCACCTAGCTTTATCTCTGTAGCAATGACTCTCAGCCAGTAGAGATGTGCTTCTCTATCCTTATGGGTGTTCCAACAATTCAAACCCAAATGTGGGATCTGAAAATTATGCAGATGTTCTTTTCTGGTATAGCTGATGAAATTTTGTGCAAAAAAAAAAAAAAAAGGTGTGGAAAAAATTCAGCATCCTTGCATTCGAAATAAGCAAACACGCATAAGCACACACTAAGGGAGAGTGGGAGAATTTTTTTTATATTTGAAATATTTAAAAATTAATATTAAAAACAAAGAAACTCAGTTAAATCAATATTACTGCGTGTTAATTGGAACACCCTGTTGGGTTACATTGTAACTTAGCTTCTTAGGCTCTATTTTAGTTATAATTGTAATTAATACCAACACTCATTTTTATTTTGTAGATTCTTTTTTTTTTTTTTTCACCTATTTCTTCCTGTTTCATTGTTGTACCACAGAGATCACAGCAGGTGGGTGGCCATCACCTGGGGCCAGTTGGCTCAGAGATATTTTAGACTTGATAGTTGGTCTTAACTTTTAGACTAAGTATTTAGTGGGCTTTGACCCAAGGTGAATCAGAAGTAGTTCACTTCAATTAAATATTGCAACTTTTTATGAGATCAAAGTAATTGTCATTGTTTTAGACCAAAAGATCTTTTTTCATTTTTTTGTGTACAACTTAAGGTTTTGTTCCCGATTTTTTCTCACATTTGATTTAGATTCCCCTTTAGTTTTAAGTTCTTTTGTGGAACCAAGCTTGGTACATCTCTACTCTCAGCCATATTTTGAGGAGATGATAATTTCTTTCTTTGAAAGCTTTGAAGAAGTTGGAAGGAATGCTGTATAAATATCATGTAATTGAAATTAATATGACAAACTGGTCAGAATCGAGGAGAGCTTTCCTGTAATTTGTGTTGAAATTGATGCTATGCTACCTGTTTTTATTTCAGTATATATATTAATAATTGTGGAACTGAGGGTTATGTAGCTACTGGGGTACAGCAGCACATGTTGTGATTTCACGTGCAGTATGGCCTTTTTTGCAAAGATAACTTCATCAGACATGAGTTTTTTCTGCTGAAAAGTAGATTTCCGCTTTTTTAATTCAATTCTGATGCTTCCTGAGATTTGTCAAGGTTAGGTGTTGGGCCCCGTGATAAATGTTCAGAGATTTTTTGTAAAACCTAGGATCATGTCTGCTAAATAATTTCATTAGCACAGTTATTTTATTTGGTAGGTATTTTATTTGGTTAAAATTCTTTAGAAAATAAGGTTTGACCATGCAAACAGATATTGAATGTTAGTTTATAAATATGAATGGGTATACTCGTAACAACATTACACTGCATTTTGTTACTTGTAGTCCGGTGGCTTAAGGAAAAAATCGTGACACGGCTGATAAAAGCACCAAATTTGGCATGTAGCTACCTTTTGACATTCTAAATCAAATTAGAGCTGTAGCCCTCTCAAACAAATTACCGTTTGGTCAAAAAATCCAAAATGGCCACCAATTTATGGATTTCTATAGAAATATGCACATACCTATGTTGGTTTTTATCAAATAAATTATTTTCTCGGAGTTTTCCACACCCTTATTACCCATTTTATTTATATATGTCAGATAGCAAACAAGTTCCCTTGGGCTTTTGAAAAAATCCAAGATGGCTGTCATATGCCATAGAAACAGCCATAGGAATTCTAGTGCACAACTAATACCAGCTAGAAAGATACGTTGTCCACTATCAAATTAAGGTATTTCCATACTGCATGTATAGAGGGAGCCACTGCAAATTAATTATTATTTTTTTTTTTATTTTTATTTTTTTTAATTTTAATAAAATTGTAAATTATTTTTGCAATAAGCACAAACAATGAGTGCTGTGAGTGCGATTTCATTGTTCTGAAATATATCAAAAAGTGAATTTCACGAACCCCCTCCCTAAATAGAACCCCCTCCCAAGAATCCCTGGATCCCCCCTGTCTTTCATTATATTCTCAATTATGAAATATTCAGCAACTAAATATAGTGAGAAATACCATGAATGCTACTTTGAGGGCTATAGAGTTGAAGTGATGTATATTTGGGGCTTGAACTGAGGTGACATTACATTTTTCGGCATTTTTTGCCTTTTTTTGATAATTTCAATTTACTATATTTCAATATTTAGCCTGATGACCTACTATTTTTTTAACATCATGTCATGAAGTACTCATAGGAGAGTGTTTTTGCTCATTTTCATGAAAATTAAATTCAGGGATTGGGTACAATGACCAATTTTGTGTAAAATTGTTGGTTTCCAAACTGGCCACCAGGTGGCGTAGAAACATGATGAGGTCAGTTCTAAAAATAGAAACAACAATAAATGTATGAAAAAATGTAAAAATATTCTCTTTTCTCTTCATTAAAATCTTAACAGGTGTAATTATCCCCCTCAGGAGTGATATACTGGGCCTGAAAACTTATTTATATAGAGGCGCTGCGATATCCAATTCTAGCATTTTAGTCCATATTTCAGTTGGCTGTGGTGAGGAAACTAAACCGGTGACCATATCAAAAAAAATCATTTTTATTACCAGTTTCACCTGTACTTCATTGGTGCAAAGTTTGGAGACAATTAAATTAGAGAATCTAAAAGTATGGAAATACCTTAAGTCTGTTTCTCAGATTTTGGTTACCCACATAATATGTTTGTGGTGAGTAACTATGAAGTGTTCTTGGGCATTTTGGAAAATCCAAGATGGCTGCCATGTGCCACAGGAATTCTAGTATACGGGGGATTCAACTAATGACAACTGGAAAGATTAATTTTCCACTACCAAATTAAGTTTGTTTCTGAGTATTTTCCACATCCTTTCCACCAACACAATATGTGTGTGGTAAGTAACTAACATGTATTCTTGGGTATTTTGAGAAAATCCAAGATGGCCGCCATATGTCATAGGAATACTTCTAGTATTACAAAGGGTTGGAACTAATGCCAGCTAGGAAAAACATAATTCACTATCAAATTCAATTTATTGTACCACCAGCGTTCGCGCTGGCGGTACACATGGTTTTAGTCCCGTCCAGTCCATTCCGCCGGCATCCGCCGGCTCCGTGGCCATGTTACCGTTACCGCTTCTCCTCCTAGACGGTAAGGGCCCCCATACCCATCTCTTGGATTTAGGTCACCTATAATCTCAAGTCGTTCCACGTAAAATTTGGGCTTTGTCGGTATTGGGGTCTAGGTGTGGCATTCATTGCAATGCACCCTTGTCCAAAAATGGCAAAATTAAATGCTAATTATCTACCCTACGGAAGGAATTATGGGAAAAATTTCTACAGACGACTTTCCAAAAGTCATATGTGTAGATTTCAAATATGCCCTTGGATTTGACCTTTGACCTTTATTTCAAGGTCAAACGGGCCAAAATTTTCAAAAAAATGAATTTTTTTACGAAAAAAAAATTATTTGCGCTGTTATTCAGACACCACACAGACTTAACCAATAATATTATTGGAAAATGTTACCCTTCAGGTCATCTTTCATCTCCGTAAATTTGGGGTCAATCGGTGCATTTTCACGGGAGTAGCGGCCATAAGATACCGAAACTGAAAACTGTCTCTAATTCAGGAACCGTTAATGCTAGAGACCCATTCTTTTTGCATTTTGTAGAGCATGTAAAGCCCAACACTGGGGGTGGTCTCCGTTTTTTTGTATTCCATACGGTTTTCGAGTTACGCTGTATCAAAAAGTACATATTGGTGGTGAAAGCAAAATGTGCAGTACGGTAATGGATAATAAATTTTAAACTCTGAAAAAATAAAACATAAGGCTTGGCAAAGCAGACAACTTGTGGTCAAAAATGACATTATTTCATCAAATTTGAACTTCTGGAACTTCAGAGCACCTCCCATTTCAAGAAAAGTGACCAAAATGACCTTTTTTTTATTTTAATTAATTTTTTCTGTAGGAAATTTATGGCACATTAAGGTAACTCCAAAATTATAACATTTAGTCCCTTATATCTCCAAAACTGGCAGAGATAGGTCCATAGTTACTATTGAAGTTGAATAGGAAGTCATATACTGGCAATCTTACTGTGACCTTGAAATTGACCTTTGACCTACTTTTCACCATGAACTGAACTTTGCAAATTTTGCTTCCCTTTTATCTCCAAAACTGGCAGAGATAGGTCTATAGTTACTATTGAAGTTGAATAGGAAGTCATATACTGGCAATCTAAATGTGACCTTGAAATTGACCTTTGACCTACTTTTCACCATGAACTGAACTTTGCAAATTTTGTCCCCTTTTATCTCCAAAACTAGGAGAGATAGGTCCATAGTTACTATTGAACTTGAATAGGAGGTCATATACTGGCCATTTAAATGTGACCTTGAAATTGACCTTTGACCTACTTTTTATCATGAATTGACCTTTGCAAATTTTGCTTGCCTTATATCTCCAAAACTGGCAGAGATAGGTCCATAGTTACTATTGAAGTTGAATAGGAAGTCATATACTGGAATCTTACTGTGGCCTTGAAATTGACCTTTGACCTACTTTTCACCATGAACTGAACTTTGCAAATTTTGCTTCCCTTTTATCTCCAAAACTGGCAGAGATAGGTCCATAGTTACTATTGAACTTGAATAGGAGATCATATACTGGCAATCTAAATGTGACCTTGAAATTGACCTTTGACCTTCTTTTCACTATGAACTGAACTTTGCAAATTTTGCTTCCCTTTTATCTCCAAAACTGGCAGAGATAGGTCCATAGTTACTATTGAACTTGAATAGGAAGTCATATATTGGCAATCTAAATGTGACCTTAAAATTGACCTTTGACCTACTTATTATCATGAACTGAACTCTGCTAATTTCTTTCTCTTTTAACTCCAAACCTGGCAGAGATAGGTCCATAGTTACTATTGAACTTGAATAGGAAGTCATATACTGGCAATTTACTGTGACCTTGAAATTGACCTTTGACCTACCTTACGATGAACTTAAATTTGATTGTACCATTTTAAGTTATATATATTTTTTGCATATTTTGAAAATTCTTGTTGATTGCATTTTTACAGCTTGTCAAGCACAAGACTGGTGGCTGTGTCCCTTATTTTGTGTATGTGGGGGTCTATACGAATGCGCTTGCTCCAGCTGGTGGTACAATATTCGGAGGCGGTATCGCCTCTCTGATCCTCTAGTTTTTTCAGTGTTTTACACATTATTATTCCACTGTGATACATATCTAGCAGGTAATAAATGTGCATATTTGATCATTTTGAGAAAATCCAAGATGGCCATCATTAGCCATAGGAATACTATGGAATTACAACTGCACATCCATGGTTTTTCATCTACTACCAGGGTGAAATTGTGTTTGCGTATCAAGTTTTGCCCATCTGTATTAGTCCTATGATATATATCTGGTGGGTAAATAGTGTGCATCCTTGGATATTTTGAGAAAATCCAAGAAAGCTACAATTTGGCATAGGGATACTAATGGATGGGTTTCAATTGCTGCTAGAGAGGCATATGGTTCATTATACAATTACATTACCATGGGTTTGTTTTAAAAATAATTTATGTTTTTCATTCCATTTATTATTACCCCTATGATGTATACCTGGTCTGTAGCATGTGTGTATCTTGGGTATTCTGAAAAAAATTCAAGATGTCTGCCTTTTGTCATTAGAATATGCGTACACATAATCAAATAATTCCAGAGATACACTGAGTACAATTTAAATGTAGTTAACTTTAGATAGTTTTAAAATGTTTTTCATATCCTATTTATCCTTATGAAAGACTCTGTGTGTGTAGAAAGTGTATGTATCCTTGAGTACTATTCGGAGAAAACCCAAGATAGGTGCCAGTTGGCATAGGAATATATCATTCAAATGCACATAGGTGTCAATTCATGGAACAGTTCAGACATTGATTCCAACATGAAATAAAGCTTGATATTCTGACATGTTCACATCCTTATTAACCCTACTCTATATAAAGTGTGTGCATCTTGCATATTTGAGAAAATTCAAGATTGCTGCAATTCACAATAGGAGTAGCACAGTCAACTACTGCCAGAGGAACATTGGGTTCAATATAAAATTAATTTTGTTCCTCAGTATTTCCCACATTCTTTTTGGACTTTGAGATATCTATCTGGTGGGTAACAAGTGTTTACCCTTAAGTATTTTGACAAAATACCATGATTACCCTCATTTGCCTTAGAAGTGCCTATAAAATCCAATGCAACAGTTTTCCTATGGGGAAAAGAAGGCCATCTTGGATTTCCCCAAAATGATCAAATATGGACATTAATTGCCTAACAGATATGTATCATGTGATAATAATAATAATAAAACAGAAAAACAACTTAATTTAGCTTCATTTTGTTTGGAAGCCTATCTCTCACAGGTATTAACTGAACCCCACCTTCTATGGCTAATGGCAGCCATTTTGTTTTGTGTTGTTTTCAAAAAGGATACACATAACATTCTCATCACATATATATTATGTGGATTAAAAAGATGTGGAAAATACTCAGAAACAAACCTAATTTATCAATTAATATTATATCTCCATGGCAGAAGAAGCCCTATGTGTATACTAGTATTACTTTGATATGGCGGCCATCTTGGATTTTTCTCAAAATGCCTGAGAATAAAGGTTAGTTCCTCACCACAAATATTTTATTTGTGTAATAAGGCACTCAGAAACAAAATTAATTAGATAGTGGGCAATGCATCTTCATAGTTGGCATTAGTTGAAAACCCTTGTACATGTTCTAGTATTCCTATGCCATACGGCGGCCATCTTGGATTTTACAAAAAGTCCAAGGACACTCGTTTGTTATCTGACATATATGCATAATATGGGTAATAAGGATGTGGAAAACATTGAGAAAATACATTATTTGATACAAATCAACATAGGTATGTATATATTTCTACAGAATTTCACAAATTGGCGGCCATTTTGGATTTTTTGGCCAAACGGTAATTTTTTTCCGTGGGCTACGGCTCTAATATGATTTAGTATGTCAAAAGTTACCCACATGCAAAATTTGGTGCTTTTATCCGCCGTGTCACGATTTGGCCATTTTTTTGCCTTAAAGGACAATGTTCATGTAAAAATCCATTTCTCGAATTTTGATGATACAGCACTCAATCTATACACTAGAGGTATGTTTTAATCGATCCCCGCCATTTAAAAATTATAAAAACAATCTATTTGTAGAAAAAAAGCGTTTTAGTAAACCTCACTTCAATATGCAAAAATGAAGCAACAGATCTGGGTCACGTGGTACTGTGACGACAATCACGATAAAGGTCTGTGAGACTCAACTGAGCTGCATGGTGCATACAGACAGAGAAGTTAAGGAAAGTTGTGTTGAACGGAGTTGAGGAATTTTCGTTATGCCTCGGTGTGTTGCCGTGGGATTCGCCAAAATTGCAGCTCTCGTTGACAATCTTTCTTTGTCTGTGACGGTCTTCCGTGACTTACTAACTTCGGTGACAATAGTTGCGATGCTCTAGATCATGGTCACCTCAGGTGGTTTAGATCATATCAAGAGCTGGTAGTCTTTCAGATTAACTGTCATCAGTTGGCAAACTTACTGATTGCTGATGCATTTTAAATGCACTGTAGTTGACCAAAAGCTCGTTTACAACAAACCTGTTAATTATGCACCGCTGCACTTCCCAAGCCAGGTAATAACAGGTATGAAACTCGTCTTGGTGGGCTTTCATATTTTTCAATATATCTCATTTATTTCAAGGGGTTATTTTATTGGTATTTGTAAATGACGTTAAATATCAATACTTAAACAATTAAGTTCAAACACTGTCGCGAACATTAATAAAAGAAATTGCTCTCAGGGTATCTTGAAGCTTCCGTGGAAGAAAACGTGTTGAGGAAAAACAGGAAAAAGAGCGTTATATTAAAGAAAAAATGAGAACTGCTATAATAAAATGTTTTTTTTGCAAATTTGTAAGCTTATAACACCGTGCTATAAAGATCTACTCAAGAAAAAAATTTGCTTGGGTAAAATTGAGTGCGGAATGAACTGGAGACACTTGGCTTGTCATTAAGTTTACACGAAGATATGTCAGGTAACTTTATACTGTCTTTGAAAGAGTAAAGATTGAAAGATAATTTTAGACAAACTTTGACGGGGGAAATACCTACAAAGAGTAATGGGCTATTTCGCCAACATCTTGATGAAAATTTTACACTGCAATTCTATTCAAATAAGCTAAGAAACTAATTGAACTATTGTAAATAAAGGTCTTTGAAATCTGCAGGTATATGCCCTGAAACGAACTTAGATACAATGAAAAGGTTATTGATTCAGCAAACACACCTCATCTGATTTCTTTTGAAATTTTTGTATGCCTTGCACTAGCTGTGTTAAGGGCCCCTTTACACTGGATGGCGTCCTTTCTGCGTCCAGCAGTACGTCCCCATTTGAGAGTTAAAAAAATATTATACTTTACGTGCCGACAATGGCCGATCATTTAGCATTCATTCTTATACAAAATCAATGCTCGTGCCTCCTTATCAAGACCACAGCGATGCCAAATTTCATGGTCGCAGAAAGGACGCAGAAAGGACGTCGTCCAGTGTAAAGGGGGTTTAAGTAACTTGTTCTGCTGTCCCTCGAGACCTTGCACAGATATAAACACAACTGATGTGCCTCACACGATTCTGTCTCTCATTAGTGCAGTTTTCCACCATAATTTAAATGTGAAGTGATTTTGAACTTCTAACTGAAGCCAAAGGAAATTTTATTTATACACTCAATTCAGTGTTGGTCCTTATCAAGTTTGATCCAAGAACTCCCAAAACTACACTAATAGAAACTTAATTGCTATATCTTAAACTGTAGGAAGAATTGTTGGGGGGAATAGGAATTAATACACAAAACTTTAGGAAATGTTAATCCTATTTCCTCTGTTCTAACTGTTTTGAAAATCATGCTTACTAGTTCATGATCAGGAAAAGGAAAATTAATATTAACAATTCTTCTTTATCACTGTGCACTTGTTTAAAACTTGGCATTTAGAAGTGATTGATTATGTACCAAATAGAATAACAAGATAACAAGTGTTTGTTTTTTTCAATGTTATAACAGCAAAAGGACTAATTGATGTGACCAGGCAATTTTAAAGGATTTGCTTCATACCGTCAGAATGGCCTCAACGGAACATATTCTTCAGAAAACATGCCCAACTAACGATATCTTTATCCAAATATACAAATTAAAAGCTCATTTTGTAAATTTTTGGCTTTAAAAAACGAGCATTTAATTATGGTTATCCCAAGTTGTATAAAACACTGCATTTGAATGAGTAAAGGGTACTGTGGATTATTGCATATGAGAGCCATGTTATTTGTGAAATTCAATTAATTTTATTAAACCGCTGACACTCCGATTTGGATACTTTTCTTAAACTGAGGTGAACGATGCCCGTTACCTTTACAAGTCCCATCTTAATCATCCATCTAACTGGAACTTCCTTTACCTCTTAATTAGAGGGTTAAATGGCTGGCGATATTTATCTCAGGTAAAAATCTACCTGTGCTTTAGTTTCAAAGAGCAGCTCCCGCAGACCTGGGGGTACTAGATAAAATCTGAACACCGGGTTTATTGAGGAGCTAGAGAAACAAAGGAAGAATTTTTCCTGCACAGCTTCATAGGAATTTTAGCACGGACTTGATCCAGCTTAGACCTTCTAATTAACAGGGTGACATGGGCAATTTTCAAATACAAAATAAACAAATAATAAAACTATATTTCAGTTAGCCTCCTCTTAAATAAATATACCGTTCTGGATAAATTAGAACATTTATTAAATCGACAGAAAATTTTTGACTTAAATGATGATTTTATTATTAATGGAAATTAAGCTACTATATGGGGCACATTTGCTGAAATTACGCTGTTCTTGATGTTTTGCGTTAGTCTACATTTTGCTGTGCGTGGTTGGAATTTTTTAATTTTTTATACTCACGTATGTAAAACTGCACATTTAGTAAACATTCAAGTAATGATTTTTCCCATGCTACTTATAGCAAACAATGCTCTTTTACCTTGATCTGCTACATGTTTTTGGGTTTGACAAAGCATACAAATTTGCAAAAAGTTTTGTGTACAGACGCAGAACTTGTATTTCAAGGTATAAAATGATAAGTCTTTTAAATTATTTTATACTTCAGATGAAATAACATTCAGAAACAAATCCTCAAAGCATAAATGAATTAGGATTACGAACCATTTTAGTACATAAGTTCCTATTTTTTTCTTTAATATACCGCTCTTTTTTTCTGTTTGTTCTTCAACACGTTTTCTTCCACGGAAGTAATGCCTGGGCATACGCATGCTTCAAGTTACCCTGAGAGCAATTACTTTTATTAATGTTCGCGACGGTGTTTGAACTCAATTGTTTAAATATTGATATTAAACGTCATTTACAAATACCAATAAAATCACCCCTTGAAATAAATGAGATATTTTGCAAAATATGAAAGCCCACCAAGACGATTTTGATACCTGTTATTACCTGGGTTGGGAAGTGCAGCGGTGCATAATTAACAGGTTAGTTGTAAACGAGCTTTTGGTCAACTACAATGCATTTAAAATGCATCAGCAATCAGTAAGTTTGCCAACTGATGACAGTTAATCTGAAAGACTACCAGCTCTTGATATGATCTAAACCACCTGAGGTGACGTCACCGAAGTTAGTAAGTCACGGAAGACCGACTTGAGCTTAAAATGACAATCTATCTAGCTAGAGACATATCTGTGAATATCCGTAAAAATCTATCAGTCGCCCTGGTAGAGGGTAGTAAAAAGCCGCTTACAATATGTCAGGTTCTATTCACCTCATAGCACTAAATTTCAATTTTGATACAAATTAATAACTTTGATTCAGCATCAGTATCTTACCTGGCGTTGCTTCTTCAGTGCCACAGTTGCTGTGTTGCTTGTTGCCAGCTTTCAGTTACTATTGAGCGTGAACTTAAACTGAATCAATTTGACCCAGTTGTGGTTCATAGTTTACACTGGGATTTAGGTCAAGGGGCGGAGCTTTTTAAGACATACATATTCATTGTTTTTTACCTTTGCGTCCTCAGATTGAGTTTGTTGTATCCAGGCCCGTAGCCAGGGGGGGTTCGAAAGAACCCCCCTTTTTGCTGGAAAAAGGTCCACTATGGGTAAAATTTGACCTAGGTACATGGGGATTATATGATAAAAGGTCCACTTTTTCAGAAAAAGAACCCCCCTTTTGAAATTGCTGGCTACGGGCCTGGTATCTATAGCTTTCAGTCTTTGAACCTTTATGTTTTTTTTTTTGTGCATAAGGTATTGTTTGAAGAACACAAAAGTGAAAGGGTCTGCATAGAAAAGGTTGTCCTGTATTTAAACCAGTGCAGTTAGTGCATGCTGTTGTTCATATATATATATATCCGAAAAAACAGTGAATGGTATTTTTATGAAGGATATTTTTGATTATGAGGCATATTTTAATATATTTTAATGTTATAACCAGCCTGTTTGATAATGATTTTATTAAGAAACAAATAATCCCTATTTTCCCTTTAAATAAATACTGACATGAATACCAGTATGTTTATTAACATTGTATATATGTAAGAAATTTGAGGGAGCAATCAAATTAATAATATAATAGGAGTATAATTTTCCTAGCAATATTTTATCTTATGAAGGATAATGTATCATTACTATGTACTTTTATGATAGGATCATAGTTAAGATAATATACCTGCAGTTATATTCCCTTAATATGTAAAGTATGTGTGTGTATTTATTTCATATTAACACCGACACATTAAACCCTTAATTGTGTCCTAGGTAATTAAAAATATGGACATAATTTACCAGTTAACCTACCTTTAAATTGACACAGCACTGTGACACACACTTAAAGTTATTTGGTTGACAGATGTCACTAAGAAAGCCTGGACTTCTAACAACTCTCCTGCTGATAAACACCCGGCATAGTTGTAGTAACCATGCAAGATAATAATTTATTAGGTGTCCATGCATATAGAGCATGCATTAAAGATGTCATGCTTTGCTTGGAGACAGTGATGTGTATATAGTTTATAGCTTTTTTTTTTTTTTTCAGTCTAGAATTGAATTGTCTGGTGAATGTTTGGCTAGAATGATAAGAATATTGATAAAAAAATATCTGAATGATTTGCACCTGGTGCCACTAATATGGCTAGTACAGGTGCATGCTTAGATGTTGTGACCTGTTGTTAGGCAGTATTATAAAAGGCAGTATAATAAAAAAAATAATGCACTATGGGCGTTACCCTCTATGCTATAGTCTTATGTCTATTTGATATGTTTGGTATGATTGTCAACATATTTGTTTAATGTCTTTGTAGAATAGCTACATAATTAGTCTTTTGTATTTTCAGACATGCTTATTGACTTTGACTATGGCCTTAGCAGCGATATCCCTGTTTGCATTTGTAACCATGGCAACTTTGTAAACAACTTTTGTTTGGTTTTATGAGGGCATTGATTGGATTGTTTACCCGTCACCTAACTTAGCTTGGGAATCAATGGGTAGTCTTTTAATCAATGATTGAATTATCACATACTCAAAGCATACAGGGTTTTCTTGTTTTAATTTGAAGATTTGATAATTTTGTTGCAGATTACTATGGCCATCCATTAATTAAATACCAGGGGACACACCAGGCACAGTGCCCCATCTCTACCACAGGCTTAGTCCTATTCCTCCCCCCCCCAAAAAAAAAAAAAAAAAAAAAAAGAAAAAAAAAAGAGGGCGACTTAACACTTATTCCCCATCCATTTGGACTATACATAACAGTGAAATTGTCCTCATAAACTGCTTTATATTTGTTGAACAAAGCATTGGGTAAATTTTTTATATCCTTGTGCCTCCCACTACCACTACTATCATAACAACAATATTCTAGAACAGCCGTCTGTGTTATATCCATCCATCAAAGTTAATCCATACCTCCATTTATTTGTATGTGTGCAAATGAAGAGGGAACGTTGTGTACAATTTTCATTGTTGTGTAAGGACAAACTGGTGTGATACAAACACTTCACACTTCTATCAGCAACCTGTTTGTCCAGGTTAATCACTGTCAGTGTATTGAAACTCAGGCCCCAGTTTTACAAAAAAAAACTGAAGTCAGTTACCTGACTCAGTTGACTATGATTTCCATGAGAGAGCTATTACACTGCTCCTGATAGGGTAAGACTTGCCCATGTGACCATGTAACCTGGGTAATTAAGGGGTCAAGGATATTAAAAATACGTCTTAAACTCGATTTTTAGTTTTTTATACGTTAGAAATAATCAATATTGTATCTAATACTCAATTAAGTTATATTTTTGCAACACGGACTAAAAATATACATTTGGACGAGTTTTTCTACCTGTCCGTGGCAGCCTTTAGGCTCGGCCTCCGTTGTCAAGCACCGTTACTATGGGGGGCGGGGCAAGAATGGCTGTCTAACTTGTCTTAAGCTGTTACGCGTGCACTGGCAGCTCATAAGTCTTACGTCAGCTAAACTGAGATTATACTGTTTCCATTTTTTTTACATTGTTAACAATATATTAAATTTTTTCCCTTAGCGTCTCAATCACGTCACGTCAAGATCACACTTGAGCTGCTGAGAATATTCGTACAACGTCTGGGGTTGTCAGAAAAAAATCGTTAGGCAATCATTTTATTTACAATAAAGATCGTAACAGCAAGCAAGTTTATAAATAATATTGCCACCCAAAACATTTTCAAACTCGCCTATTACGGTCTCGGCACTCTGTGGCATCGTGGCTGATACGTACCCACATTCGGCCGTTTCTCGGAGTAATTCTTTCTTTGCTTTCTCCATTTTCGCGTCTTGGTGTGTAGAGCGGCGTCCACGCACGACGGGTGGCATTGTCCTCTGCTTGCACCTCAAGTAATTTTCTTTTTGTTTGTTAGCGCTTCCTTAGACACTTCCTAGACAGTGCACAGACTCCTACTGCGTCAGGCACAATTATGATTAATTACGTCAGTGAAACGAGAGTAGGTAGGCCTACTCAGCTGTCAATCATTTCTCAGGGAAGAGCGGCTTTCGTGGTGCGAATAAGTTTGCGTACAAAAGTAAGATTTTCTGGCATCTAGATAGAAACAAACAACCCAATTTTAACACGTAATGGTGTATAGACCTTCCCGATCAATAAGATGATAACAGGTAAGGTGGAGGTGCAATTAGTTTGCTAAATTAGCCCAATTACCTGAGCCAAATGGTTTATGAGCGATTTCTCAGCTTTGAAGATTGATAACATAGTCTAAACTTCAATCCCCATATCTCATTCTTTTCCTGTCAGATTGACATGAAATTTGATGTGTCTTTGTTTCAGTATAATATCTAGTCGACTGCGCCTTGGGGTCTTGATTGACTTTTTGTTTTTGAAGTTATTAGTACTGAAAGTGGATGGTCCATATATATTTCGTAAAATTCACGTTTTATCAAAATAAAATCAAACGTAAAAATAATAGGAGAAAATCCTGACAGAGTTTACTGGTTTTTGTGCTAACCTTTAGATAGCTATTTCAATCGTATTTATAGGGCTTTTTGTTTAAGAGAAAATCTTGATTAGAAAAATGACAATTTTAGCCCCAAAACGCTGATATTACGTCACTCGTGTTACACTGTGACTACAAACTTTGGAAAATTGTTTTGCTTGCTAGACCACATCCTTTAGTTAATAGGAAATTTAATTAGCTGCATTAGTTATGGACTTTTTCGTTAATATCCTAGACCCCTTAAGTTCTTAGCCAGGGAACCTGACTTAAGTTTTTTTGTAAAACTGGGACCAGGGTTCTTAGGCCTGAACTGCACATAGAACATTTTTTTCTCTGTTTATGTATAATAATCTGGAAATAATCATTTAAATCAAATTGATATACATATTATTATTATTATTATTATTATTATAGGTTGAGTGGCCAGCAATCAATCCAAAGAAACAAGCTAAGAAGAAAAACTACCATAACTCTGGGCTTATCTATCTCACAGAAGCTAAGGTATTATAAAATGTAGGGTCTAAAATATGTGATAACAGAAACTAGAATTAACGATGGACATGCAAGTATGAGAAATACATCAAACAGTTCTTATAGCATTCCATAATAAAACCAAAATGGGCAGTTGAAACAAGTTATAATGGTATAAATTGAAAATGACAGAGCAAAGAGTAAGACTGGGCCATTTCCATAGATTTTAGATCGATCTATCCCTGTGGGGAGTCTCACTAGATTACTGTCAGGGCTCGGAATCTCGAAAGGTTCGCTATGTTGCGCACGCGCTCTAGCATGGCTAGCGTGCGCTATCCCGTATCTCGAAAGTATCGCTATTTTGAGCGCCTGCGCTATCATGGCTAGCGTGCGCTATCCCGTATCTCGAAAGCTTCGCAAATCCCGACCGTGCGCTAATGTCCAAATCACCATTAGTTTCGAGGCTATTATTTGCGGCGATACAAACTAGACGCAAGTGTTTTTACGCTTGCGTACTTGGTCATTATATTGAAATCGTCAAGGCGGCTAGTTTTGTTATTACAAGAGAAAAATGCCAGGAAAATGCTAAAAGAAGGTGTGTGAGACTTATAGATCTTATGGTAGAGTTCAAACCCCATATTTTTCATCAGAGATACCGCATGACGCAGGAGAATGTGCTCAAACTGACCAATATTATTGAAGAACCTCTGAAAAGACCGACTACGAGGTCTCGAGCACTGTCACCCACTACCCTTGGAAGTTCTTGCTGCTTTACGTGTACACACTATACTTGCATAGGATCTCTGAGTCTCACACACACTTCCATATTCTCCTGGTATTTTTCTCTAACTCTCAGTTGGATCATTTATGAATCTTTGTGGGATGAATAAGGATTATTTTTTCATTAAAAATTAAAAATAATGAAAACTGATTTTCTTTTTAAAATGTCATATTTTATTATATTGTGCATATATTTTGCATATAATACTAAGAACTGAAATTTAAAATAAGTGTACAAAATGACAAAGGTGTACAAATTTGATTTAATATAACAGCTAGTGTTCATGCAGGAAATTTAATGACAAATTCCAGGAATCAAAAAGACTAATACTTTAAGCCAATTACTTTTGAAGTACACTTTCAATGCAAATAGGGCAAAATAAAATCACTTTTAAGTTTATGTAAGAAACAAAACAGATGGTCAAGTTATATTTTACATAATTTTTTTATTTTATGAAACAATAACATGATGAAAATATAAAATAAAATATAAAAATAATTTTATAAACAATTTCCTAAATGTATATTCTTGTCTAAATTAAAGTAAATAAGTACAATATAAAAATAAAGTCCTTTTCAAGGACAAAAGCAAATGAAAACTATCCCTTATAAAAGATTTGTAACAAATTCCAGTTCTTTGCTGAGGTCATAAACTTAGTTTAAAATACAGTACTGAATGATCAAACTGATTCAAATATTGAAAATTACTGAATAAAAAATACTGAAAAATTATCAAAAAGAAATTGCATAAATTAAAGGAAAAAATAATACAGTCAAGTTGGCATTTTCAATATCAGCTGTATGTATATCCTTATTATCATTCTTGTATGTAAAAAAAATAAGTAACAAAGTTTTATTTTTCATTACATTTGTGGTGGCAGGGTCCACAATAGGTATTTTGCCAATTTTGATGCAATATAACATAATACTCAACAGCATATTCACTACAAAATTAAAATAACATAAGTATTATGGATATCCAGACAATGTGGGTAAAAAAAGGTCTTCAAGTTGTGCCTTACCTTGAAAATGCTAATATGTGAAAAAATTAATATTTCACACATTCACAGACAAAAAAATTAATAAATAAAAATAATAATTTACCAAACTTAATTTGATCTGGATGGTTTTGAAACAAAATATTTTAATAATTTGGAACTCTCCTTATGAAAGTTTGACATTTTCCTTGCAATGTGTCATTTGAATTGCATACAGTAATATGGTCCAAGCCAGGTGATATTTAAATTTGACCTGTATTTTATGGATAATCATCAGTTCTGTTACCTTTAAAACAAAAGATGTATTTTTTTAAATTTAAAATGTTATCTGTGAAAGTTCACAGTACAGGGATGATGACTGCAACAGCAGATGCAACTAATGGCTAGTACAGTGATGTACAGTAACATACGGCTAGTATGTGTCTTGGCAAAAACATAAAATATCATGATCCCAATAAGATGCATTCACTGGTAAGTATCTGCAAGAGACTCACACTTCAGAACATCCAACTTCACTTTACAGTATTCTGTTATTTTTTCAAATAACACTTTGTTACTTTTGTCAATTTCTAATCTCTCCCTTTCTAACTGTAAATGCTCTTTTTCTACTTTCAACCTCTCCTCCTCTAATGCTAAGTGATCCTTCTCTACATTGTAAAACCTTTCACTTACATCTGAAATTTGAAGATGTATGTAATTAATAATTAAATATAAAAATGATATAATAAGAACTCAATCTTTTCAATATTCTGAATTTTACAGATACTGTACTTTTAAGTCACTGTGATAATTTTTCATAAATGAACATATTCCTGTTGAGTTGCAGCAACAAAAATGAAAAGCCAACTATCCGACAATGTTGAACGCTTTCATAAGCTATATGTTTGAAATTACCAATAAAGTTTCATTTGTTTATAGGTATAGAAATCAGTAAAAATATATAGAGATATATGTATGTATAAAATATGCCTCCTGGTGATTGGACATTCCAATAGGGCATGTCTGTGAAAATCAGTGTTGAAGTATTCATATTCACAGAGTCAGTCTAAGTTAATTACTCTACTTAATATCATCTTGAGGTTCTTAAAGCAATTAAATATAAAACGAAGTTAGCCATTGTGCAATTTAATATACAAATTCATTTTTAATAATAACAAAATAACACCTTCTTCTCCCACTCTGACAGTGGACTGGGCCCCACACCACCACCTGTCTGCCGCATTGCTGCACGGCGTTTGGCCTCTTTGCGCTTAGTGCGAGACGTGAGGTCATGCCATTTTTTCCTGACCTCTCGGAAACTCCTCTATATATACATGTGAAACACTGTCAACTCTAGAAGGATAGCATTCATAATTTCAATAAAAAAAAATATAAGAATCACCACTTTATTGCTTCATCATACTGTACATGTACATGACCATGTCAAGATGTGTTAATAGAGAGCAATTACAATATTACTTTTATTGAATAACTACAACAACATACCAAACTAAATCATCAATAAGCAATAATTAAATATAATGGATATAATTTTACCATGGCAAAACAGACTACGAACAGAAGAGGACAGTTTATCATAATTATTCAACTTACTTTTCGGCAACTTCAGCCCATTGATTTTCTTTGGACTTTACAGTCACGGTGTTGGTGAAGGGGCTAAATAGTGTAGGTCTACACGAGACCTGCTCCACCAACACCGCGAGCTCATCGGTTTTGTAACGCTCCCTGCTGTGTTTCTCCATTTCACGTGCGATTTACTATCGTCCCTCCAAACAAAAAAGAACCGCTAGGCGTACGCGTGTGTTCGAGACTATAATTGTACTTCCGGACAGGCATTTATTGCGTTGCGTTTGATAAGGCTTCGAGATATCAGGTGGGTGCAATCGCACTAGCAATTAGCGCACGCTAGCTATGCTATAGCGCGTGCGCAACATAGCGATCCTTTCGAGATTCCGAGCCCAGCTTAGCTGGCTTAAGCGTCTGTCCCGCCTACTGAAAGCTAAAAGGGGGTAATTAACTATGGTGCTCGCTCGGCTGACTGCAATTTAGCATGAACCCCCATGGAGTTAGGTCTATCTAAATCTTAATCTCTGAATCGATCTAAATCTCTGAGAATACACCCTAAGTGATACATGATAACTCATTTCCAAAAGAAATAGTTTGAAAATGGTATTCCATGAGGTAGTATAGTCACAGTTAGAATTTAAAAGTGTGAAAAGGTCTTTTCCATTTATGTTATCATAGGTTGTGCATGATGTAAAGTTTAATATATTGCTTATTGTACCACCAGCGTTAGCGCTGGCGGTACACATGGTTTTAGTCCCGTCCGGTCCGTTCCGCCGGCTCCTGCGGCTCCGCCGCCAAGTTACCGTTACCGCTTCTCCTCCTAGACGGTAAGGGCCCCCATACCCATCTCTTGGATTTAGGTCACCTATAATCTCAACTCGTTCCACGTAAAATTTGGGCTTTGTCGGTATTGGGGTCTAGGTGTGGCATTCATTGCAATGCACCCTTGTCCAAAAATGGCAAAATTAAATGCTAATTATCTACCCTACGGAAGGAATTATGGGAAAAATTTCTACAGACGGCTTTCCAAAAGTCATATGTGCAGATTTCAAATATGCCCTTGGATTTGACCTTTGACCTTTATTTCAAGGTCAAACAGGCCAAATTTTTCAAAAAAATGAATTTTTTTACGAAAAAAAAATTATTTGCGCTGTTATTCAGACACCACACAGACTTAACCAATAATATTATTGGAAAATGATACCCTTCAGGTCATCTTTCATCTCCGTGAATTTGGGGTCAATCGGTGCATTTTAACGGGAGTAGCGGCCATAAGATACCGAAACTGAAAACTGTCTCTAATTCGGGAACCGTTAATGCTAGAGACCCATTCTTTTTTGCATTTTGTAAAGCATGTAAAGCCCAACACTGGAGGTGGTCTCCATTTTTTTGTATTTCATACGGTTTTCGAGCTACGCTGTATCAAAAAGTACATATTGGTGGTGAAAGCAAAATGTGCAGTACGGTAATGGATAATAAATTTTGAACTCTGGAAAAATAAAACATAAGGCTTGGCAAAGCAGACAACTTGTGGTCAAAAATGACATTATTTCATCAAATTTGAACTTCTGGAACTTCAGAGCACCTCCCATTTCAAGAATTTTGACCAAAATGACCTTTTCTTTATTTTAATTAATTTTTTCTGTAGGAAATTTATGGCACATTAAGGTAACTCCAAAATTATAACATTTAGTCCCTTATATCTCCAAAACTGGCAGAGATAGGTCCATAGTTACTATTGAACTTGAATACGAAGTCATATACTGGCAATCTAAATGTGACCTTGAAATTGACCTTTGACCTACTTTTCACCATGAATTGAACTTTGCAAATTTTGCTTCCCTTTTATCTCCAAAACTGGCAGAGATAGGTCCATAGTTTCTATTGAACTTGAATATGAAGTCATATACTGGCAATCTAAATGTGACCTTGAAATTGACCTTTGACCTACTTTTCACCATGAACTGAACTTTGCAAATTTTGCTTCCCTTTTATCTCCAAAACTGGCAGAGATAGGTCCATAGTTACTATTGAAGTTGAATAGGAAGTCATATACTGGCAATCTAAATGTGACCTTGAAATTGACCTTTGACCTACTTTTCACCATGAACTGAACTCTGCTAATTTCTTTCTCTTTTAACTCCAAACCTGGCAGAGATAGGTCCATAATTACTATTGAACTTGAATAGGAAGTCATATACTGGCAATCTAAATATGACCTTGAAATTGACCTTTGACCTACTTTTCACCATGAATTAAACTTTGCAAATTTTGCTTCCCTTTTATCTCCAAAACTGGCAGAGATAGGTCCATAATTACTATTGAAGTTGAATAGGAAGTCATATACTGGCAATCTAAATGTGACCTTGAAATTGACCTTTGACCTACTTTTTATCATGAATTGAACTTTGCAAATTTTGGCCCCTTTTATCTCCAAAACTGGCAGAGATAGGTCCATAATTACTATTGAACTTGAATAGGAAGTCATATACTGGCAATTTTACTGTGACCTTGAAATTGACCTTTGACCTACTTTTCACCATGAACTGAACTTTGCATATTTTTCTTCCCTTTTATCTACAAAACTGGCAGAGATAGGTCCATATTTACTATTGAACATGAATAGGATGTCAGAGATAGGTCCATAGTTTCTATTGAACTTGCATGGAAAGTCATATACAGGCAATCTAAGTGTGACCTTGAAATTTACCTTATACCTACTTTTTATCATGAATTGAACTTTGCAAATTTTGGTTCCCTTTTATCTCCAAAACTGGCAGAGATAGGTCCATAGTTTCTATTGAACTTGCTTGGAAAGTCATATACTGGCAATCTAAATGTGACCTTGAAATTGACCTTTGACCTACTTTTCACTATGAACTGAACTTTGCAAATTTCTTTCTCTTTTAACTCCAAACCTGGCAGAGATAGGTCCACAGTTACCATTAAAGTTGAATAGGAAGTCATATACTGGCAATTTACTGTGACCTTGAAATTGACCTTTGACCTACCTTATGATGAACTTAACTTTGATTGTACCATTTTAAGTTATATATATTTTTTGCATATTTTGAAAATTCTTGTTGATTGCATTTTTACAGCTTGTCAAGCATAAGACTGGTGGCTGTGTCCCTTCTTTTGTGTATGTGGGGGTCTATACGAATGCGCTTGCTCCAGCTGGTGGTACAATATTCGGAGGCGGTATCGCCTCTCTGATCCTCTAGTTATTTTTCTATCATAAAATTTCAGATAACCAAAGAATACTCCTTTCTGGATTATGTGTTTGGAGGGATGCAGATCAATTTTACGGTATTAATAGTATAGTTAATATCAAGTGTATGGAAAGAATGTGTAGTTAATATCTTTGTTCTGGAGACAATATCAAGAAAGATTTTGTTGAATTTCCCTGAATCACAGCACAAGGTAATTCCCAAGAAATAAAAATTTAAAGTTTGATTTATAGATATTCAGCTGGCTCTTGTTGCTTAAAATTTCACTATAAACTTGCCTTATTGTCTTGCTGCTTTTTCTACTTAATTTAGTTTCAAATATACTAGTAAATTAAGCAAATTAAGCAAGAAAGAACAGACTATTGGTGCAATGGTATATTTATATGATGATTTCTTTGTCAGGTTGGGGTTGATTTCACTGCATCAAACGGAGACCCTAAGAATGCGTCCTCTCTTCACTATATTAACCCATACCAGCCCAATGAGTACATGCAGGCTATTTCTACAGTAGGGGCAGTGATACAAGACTATGATAGGTTTGTGCAGTTGGTGTTTTTTTTTTTTTAATATCGTATGGTAAAACAATCCATATTCAGAAAAAAATGTAAATAGGGTAAATTTAAAAGCTGTAAGTCCTTAAAGAATTTCCTTAGCTTCTTAATTCACTTGAGAATATTAATTTATTCAATTAATTTACTAAATGTTTAATGTGCTAATTAAAGAAATCATACAAGTTTTATTTGTTTAGAAGTGTTTAGCATGAATGTAATTTACATAGCTATGTACTTTCATTATTATTATTTTTCAGTGATAAAATGTTTCCAGCTTTAGGATTTGGTGCAAAAATTCCTCCAGAATATCAGGTCTCCCATGAGTTTGCCCTCAATTTCAATCTCCAGAATCCTTTCTGTGCAGGTGGGTATGCCTAGCAACAGGAATGTGCAGGTGGGTATGCCTAGCAACAGGAATGTGCAGGTGGGTATGCCTAGCAACAGGAATGTGCAGGTGGGTATGCTTAGCAACAGGAATGTGCAGGTGGGTATGACAATCATATTTTTACGTACAGACACAGATGTGTCTGTACAAATTGCCATCACCTGCGTCTGTCATCGCCGATGCCGATGCCGTCGCCGGCGCCGTGCACTTTCCTTGTAAACACAATAAGTGGAAGGCAGTTTCACTTTTTGGCTTTATATTTACAGAGCTGATGAATATTCATAAAACGCAGGTCAAGTTCGAAAATCAGCATGATCAGGCCATTATTGTAGAAGTTATGCTGTTTTTTTCACTTTTCAGCATATATGCAACCTTGTAAACACATTTTAAGGAAAACCGTTAGGCCTATTGTCATGAAACTCACAGGAGTAATCAATCTTACCAAAATGCAGGTCAAGTTTGAAAATCAGCATGATCGGGCCACTATTTTAGTAGTTATGCGGTTTTTTCATTGTTCAGCATATATGCAACACTGTAAACACAATATAAGAAAAACAGAAAGCCCAATTGTCATTAAACTCACAGGAATGGTCAGTCTTACTAAAACGCAGGTTGAGTTCGAAAATCAGCATAATCGGGGCATTATTTTAGAAGTTATGCTGTTTTTTCACATTTCCTCAGATTTCCTCAGATTTAATTCTTAGGCATGTTAATAGCCTTATTATTTAAGTAATAAGATACGTAAAAGTGTTTGTTTGACATTTCCTGCATCTTTACAACATTGTTAGTTGATAGTGTAAAAATGATGGTAAACTTGTTATCATGTATTGTGTAATCAAGTGTCAAAAACGGAAATAAACTCTTATCATTGCAGTTTGTCAGATTCAATCATCCACTATGTTCAGAATCTCAGAATATAGGAAATTGGACATTTAACACTGTTCTATTGATACTTTTCTCATCTCATCAATTTTCTTAGTTGGTCATAAAAAAATGGCAGTAAAATGTTTATTTTGTTTTATGTTAAAAAAGTGTTAAAAAAGGAAATAAACCCATTTCAGAACAGTGCTGTCTTGTTTACATTTTGGCATTTTCAAGATGTGATTTTGAAGTTCCATGGGCCTGAAGACCTTTGCTAGTCACATTTTCTGAATATCTGTGATACTAATATTTTATAATTACAAATTAATGGTCATTATGCTGTTAAACATTTTGTAATATTGCATCAAAATTTGAAGAAACCCCTATTTTGGGCACTGCTCCCCTGATGACCATTTAAGGAAAATCATGTCACTTACTGTTCTCAAACTTACAGGAAAGAAACATGGGACTAAAATACAGCTTCAGTAGGCAATGCAGTCTGTTAGGTAAATTTTTGTGAACATTTTTGTTTTTTGTGAACATTTAATTTTTCATATGTTGGCATTTTTAAGGTGTGACTTTGAAGTTCCATGATCTTGAAGACCTTTGCTTGTCATGTTTTCTGAATGTCCATGTTACTAATATTTTATTAATAACATTTGATGGTCATTATGCTGTTAAACATTATGTAATGTTGCATCAAAATTTGAAAAAAAAAAACCTATTTTGGGCACTGCTCCTATGATGACCATTTAAGGGAAATCATGTCACTTACTGTTCTCAAACTTACAGGAAAGAAACATGGGTCTAACATACAGCTTCACTAGGCAATGCAGTTTGTTTGGTAAATTTTTCTGGCAATTTAACAGTTTTTTGTAAAAATTTAATTTTTCACTTCTTGGCATTTTCAAGGTGCGACTTAAAACCTCCACGGGCTTGAAAACCCATGCTAGTCACATTTTATGAAAATCCATGACACATATATTTTATTATTAAAAATTGTTGTATTATGCTGTTAAGCATTATGTAATGTTGCATCAAAATAGAAGAAAACACAATTTTTGGTGCTTCTGCCATGATGACCATTATGGGAAAACCGTGTTACTTATGATTGTCAAACTTTCAAAAAAGAAACACAGGACTAAAATGCAGCCCGAGTTGGAAAAGCAGTCTAATTGGCTTCTTTTTCTGGAAGTTATACAATTTAGTGAAATATTCATTATCTTTTTGGCATATTCATTGTGGGACTCGGAGCTCCCATGGACATGAAGCCGGATGGTAATAAAATTTTCTACATGTTCATGCTATTTATAGTCAATAATCAAAAATTGGTGATAATTATTCTATATTTTATTATGTAATGTTACATCAAAATTGACAATAATCTTTTTGCACTGCTACTGCAAACATTATGAAAAGAAAACTGTGTTATTTATTATTATATTTAACTTATGAGTTTGATTTTTAGGATTGGCACGCAGTTCAAATTAGAAAGCCAGGTCAATTGGGTTATCATTTATTATTGAATTTTATGCAATTTTGTGTGAAATTTCATTTTTCTCATTCTGGCACTTTCTAAGTATAAACTTGAACTCTGATGGGCCTGAAGCCTTATGCTTTTACTTTCGTTGGTGGTACCTGTTGTGCAAAATTAAAATTTGATGTTGACTGTGCAGTTAAACATAATGTATTATTGCATCAGAATTGGTAGTCTCCTATTTTGTGCATTATTGTTTTGTGCTTTTCTTAAGTTGTGACTTATGGGCCTGAAAGACCTTTGAGATGGTCAGTCTGTAAATTTCCCTTGGGTATCACTTAGCTAATTTCAGTGTTATAAAGTAATTTGCCTAATTAATCGGCCATTAAATGAGATTACATAAAGCACACTTGTTGATATTTCCCTGTAAACTCCCATAGGTTAAGCTCTCTGCTAGATTAATAATAAGGAAGCAGTGATAATTATGCAGGTGAATTTTGTTTAATATTGCAAATAAGTTTTTAATATATATATATATATATATATATATATATATATATATATATATATATATATATATATTAAAAACTATATATATTAAATATTTATATATATAAATATATAAAAAACTATATATATTAAATATATATATATATATAAATATATAAAAAAATAACCAATGTAATGAGTTTGTGTGTAAAAGACCAACAAGGATATGATCTGAAAAAATGTCAGTAAAAATGAAACTGTAATTGCAGGAAGATTAAAATTTCAAAGATATTTCTTCAATTTTGAAGAAATGGCTTTATCAACCCTCTGCTAGACTTTGATGATTATCATTTATGTTTGCTGATGGTGGAGTGAAATGATTATTATTGTTTTTTAAATTAAGTTTTATGTTAATTTCACTTTATGGTTGATACTTGATACAGTGGATGGTGTACTTTACTATAATTTTTTTTCTACAAATTGAAATGAGAAAATTATTATTATTTTTTAAATTTGGAATTAATGAGGTCAATCAAATTCATTCTTTCGAAGTTGGTAAACTCAAAGCAATATTTTATTGTGCCAAAATTAAAATAAAAAATTTTACCTATTTTTGTTGTGTTGTTTATTCATTTTGAGATTACATAATTTTGATTTGACTTGATTCTTTAATTTGCATTATCTTTTAGTAGTTTGTGTAAAGAAAATAAAAGTAAAACAACATTTTCGTTTGATTTGAGTGCTATGAAACAAATGAAGAAAAAGATAGCATTTACCTTCCATTTTGCAAGGGTGGTCGAACAAAAATGTACCCCTTCCCGACTCCAAGCAGCTACAAGAAAGTTGACTAAAAACAAACGGTCCCGTGCGAAGGTCGATTGAGGTATTGCAGGTGTCCCTTAGTCGCGTGCTCAGACCGTCGTCGCACTCACTCCCCTTCATAAGAAAATCGGATTGCAGTTTTAATTTATTTAAAAATTTAATGTCAAACCTTTGGGTCTTAATCATATGATAAGATTATAGATCTTAAATACATAAACGATTATACTTGTAACAAAGCGGGTTGTTTTTAATTAAAATAACAGAAGGCTTGTCTACCGTGCCGTGGCGCAATCGACTTCACTTTTCTTTAAAAAAATTGTTCCTCTATATTTTTAAAACGTGGATTTTTTATTGATATTGAAAATGAATAATTCCCAAATTAGTGTTTACTAAAAAAAAAAAAAAGAGAGAGAACGGTCTGAGTATGACGGTCTGATCGCGGAGCACTGTGCCCCTTTCCAGCTACCTTAAACACCTTGGCTGTTCCCATGAACTCAAATTCTGCCCATCACGTCCTGTTTGGTAAACTTAACCCTCAATCACCTTTCAGGGCCTCGCAGGCCCGGACCCATGTATCTTTTGCTCTCTCTTCATTAGCATGAGGTTTTGAGCCTGTTCCTTTCATGTTATCCTCAAGCAACTTATACCCCATCAATGGATAAATAATTAGTTTTGAAATAATTTACAACATATGTAGAAATTAACTTTTCCAAAAGTTAGTCCCATTTCCTGGAAACCGGGCCTCTGAGGCCCGGTCGCTTGATAATTTTACTTCCACATAGGATAAATAAGTCCATGTTACCTCAAATAGCTTTGCTATAAAATGTTTTACACAAGCAACATCATGTGTGCTATGACTATCAGTATGGTCAATGAAATCTGCCTGTGAAAGATTCAAGACCTGGAGAAATTATTATTTATGAGTAATCGGTCACCTTGCATGGTCACCTGATATGCAGATATCAGTTTAAATCTATCATTATTACATACCTGATAGACTGCGCTACCTTTGCGAAACTTTCCATTTTGAGAAAAAAAAATGTTTTTCCGCATTTTCCATACACAGTGTATACTCATGCACCCAGGTGGAGGTAGAGCGAGCAAGGGACTGGTGTAACATGAAGATCTGACTCCCCCAGTCAGATTTTCATAATGAAAATCTGACTCCCCATGAAAATTTGACTCCCCCTCCACAAATGTTCATAAATCTTATTTTATTTGAATTTACTTTTTTTTAAGTTTGCAGGTGAATATTTTCATGAAAAAAATATGAAAATTAAAAATGTGCACTTAACCGCCCATTGTCTCCCCTTTGAAAAAGCTATTTATTTGATATTTGATGATCATTTCTACATCTTTCCTTTAAATTACCTTTATGAAGATTATTGGAAATATTTGAAAGTTTGATGGTAAACTATTGGGTGAAAAAACTAAAATAAAAACATGAAAAATAGAAAATTAAAAATGTGCATTTTATCACCCAATAACTCCCCTATGAAAAAGCTATTTATTTGATATTTGATGATCATTCTATTCATCTTTTCTATTAGGATACTTTATGAAAAATATATTGGAAATATTTAAAAGTTTGATGATTAAATAGTGAGTGAAAGAATGAAAAATAAATCATGAAAATCTTCATTTTTATACCCATGAGATTTGGATTCCCATAAAGAAAAGGACCTATTTTATATTCAGTCACCATACCATTGTTTTTCTACATAGTTTGCACAGAGATGTACTTTTTGTTATTATTTGAAAGTTTGGTGGTGAAAATTTTGGTGAATATTTTTAAAACAAGTATTCATCTTACTACCTGTAGGTTTTGCACTTCCATGTCAAAATGCTACATTTTTAACTCGGGGAAATTGGCCCCATCGCCTTTTTACTGAATTCTTCTTATATAGCATACCCAGTATTTTACCATTCAAACTTTCAAATATTTCCAATATATTCTTCATTAAGTATCCTTAAAGAAAAGATGGCAGAATGATCATCAAATATCAAATAGATAGCCTTTTCATAGGGGATGAATTTGACGGCAAAGCGGCCATATTTCCACGTTGTGATAATACACATGCGCAGAAAGCTCATTTTCCGCACTCGGAACTACTCGGATGTCTCCGCAGTCGACAATGACAGCATGGAGCTTGCGGAATTAGCCGAGAATTGCTGATTGCATTTTCCGGCAAATTCAATAACGACGTTTGCGACAACCGACTTCCTTGGGAGGGGGGGGGGGGATTTTTTTTTTTTTTTTTTTTTTTGAGAACGGACGAAAATCGGTGCGCGCGCAGGATGTCATCCATAAAATTAACAAAGTGTGGCCTAAAGTATCCTCAAAGAAAAGATGTCAGAATGATCATCAAACATCAAATAAATAGCTTTTTCATAGGGGGGTCATTGGGTGTGAGAATAAAAATCTTTAATTTTTCTTATTTTTTAATGTGTTTTTTTATTATTTTTTTTTTCACCTAATTTTTTAACCATTAAACTTTCAAGTACTTTCAATATATTCCTCATAAAGTATCCTCAAAGAAAAGATGTTGAAATGGTCATCAAATGTCAAATAAATAGCTTTTTCATAGTGGACATGGGCGTAACTAGGCATACGCACGGATGCACTGTGCGTACAATTTTTTTGGCCAACCATGATATTATTTTATATAAATTTAGTGTATTTTTCACGGAATATATATCAAAAATCCTCTGCGAATTAAAGTCACCTGTATGTACAAATCCTCTGTATACGCACAATTGGTCTGACCCCCCGTCTTGCATACTTTTATTCAACTGAGGTAAACAATGCCTGTTACCTTTACAAGTCCTATCTTAATCGTCCATCTAACTGGAACATCCTTTACCTCTTAATTGGAGGGTTAAGTGGCCTTCAACTCTCCTGTAGTCATGAGAGTAACTAACGCACTCTTGCTGGTGATATTTATCTACCTGTGTGTTATTTTCAAAGAGCAGCTCCCGTAGACCTGGGGGCACTAGATAAAATCTTGACACCAGGTTTAATAAGGAGATAGAGAAACAAAGGAAGAATTTTTCCTGTAAAGCTTCAAAGAATTTCACACGGACTTGATCCAGCTTAGCCCTCCAAACTAATAGGGTGACATGGGCAATTTCCACAAACAAATAGTTAAACTTAGATGTATCAGAGCTCTATTGTGTCATATAATTGGTTGTTTTTGGGAGCCATGCATGAAAGCTGGATGAAACTGTATATAAGTTCAACTCAGAGGAGGATCCAGCATTACTCGAAGAGGGGAGGGGGGTCCGCTGATGTGAAGTTAGCCTCCTTTTAAATGAATATACCGTTCTGGGTAAATAAAAATATTGAAACTTTATTAAATCCCGAGAATATTTTTGACTTAAATGATGATTTTATTATTAATGGAAATTAAGCTACGATGTGTGGTACATATGCTGTGATTACGCTGTCCTTCATCTGTTGCGTTAATCTACATTTTGCTGTACATGCTGGGTATTTTAAAAATCTGTGCGTACAATTTTTAAAGGTCTGGTTACGCCCCTGGTGGAGTCCTTGGGTGGTAAAATACAAATCTTTAATTTTTCTTTATTTTTTCATGAAAATTTTCACCTGCAAACTAACAAAAAGTGCCAATGTGTCCTCCGTTATGCAATATACAATATCATAGTCATTTACTCAAATTCAATCAGATTTTTGAATGTTTTTTGGGGGGAGTCAGATTTACATGGTACACCGGGCCTCTGAGGCCCGGTTTCAGGGTTTACGTAGGGTTCCATTTCCTTGTGGATGAGGGTTAAATGTATATCAGATAGGGTTGAGTATGACCTGTACCCCTGTCCACCCCCTCCGCCCCATCACCATGCACCCGTGCCTTTTGTAGTAATATCCCCTATCCAGTAGAAACGGTAATTTTTAATATGATCATTTAATTACCACCTTTGTATATATACTTACGTTACATTGAAATTCAACAAATCTAAAAAGGAACCAGAAAATACTGCATCACTTGCCGAGTTTGTTTGTGCTTCCCTCGCCTTTGAACGTCTCTTTGTTTTTTCTGATTAAAAATATTTCGGGACTCTTGATTGCAATTTTGTAGGTCTCAGAGTGCAATTTTGGGGAAGGGACAACCGAATGATATTGTTTTGTCTAGTGGGTATGGGCGTCCTGCTGTGCTACAATCGATCCTGCTATATCATGACTAAAAATTGGTATTTTAACTGATACACCATCCCTGGCCGTTTCCAACATATTAGGTTATATGACAGTTCGGACTTGTAGCTAATGCCATAAAACGACTACATCTGTATATCGCTTATACAAAACAAAACTGAAGGCCTACTAGTTGACAAAAAGAGTAAACATTACGTCGCCTAGTGACAAAATTTTTACGTAAACTGTACAGGATTTTTCAAGCAGTTGTAAATCCAAGAGTTCCCGTCTTCAGGAAGTCAATGTACAGGTAATATGAATGCTTTGCAATTGGTTCTTAAGTTGATCACGGAATTTTGCTTCATATGACTGCCGCTTTATTCTAGACACATCAAGTCACAGTTCGAGTGATTGCCTCAGTGCCCCCAGTCACCCTGCATTTCAGAGATAATTGGAAATTTACCTCTATCTGATCACCGAAACACAATAGATATACTTAGAGATGATAGACCTGGGTTTTCAGAAACTCTCTGAAACTAAGGGTGCCCCCAGCCTCTGCCGCTCACTTTCAGCACCGAAAATGCCGAATTGTTTCGATTGTATACACAGCACGTCTAGGCTTGAAAGCAAACATATATTTGCATTTTAGATTTCTCTTTGGCTTGAATGGATTGCCTTGCAGACATATGCTTACATTAGCTTCAAGCATATTTTCAAATGAACAAGGCCATTTGGTTCCCTAGGCGAAAACGGAAACAACAACAATAAAAATCACGACTCTGTGCTTCTGCATATATAACCAAAAAAATTTATACTCACGGATTTCAAGTGTTGAGTTGATAAGCCATGGCATATTTTCTATCAAACACCATCCTTTTGGTAAGCATTGCTGAAGAAATGAAATACGCCTAATTTTCTTTATCCACGCGGTGCCTGTCCTTCTGTAATCAAGGCCAATGTATGCAAAAATCCCCGTATTTGATATTTTGTGTTACGAAACTTGTTTATGTGACCGAATGCTGGGATAGATAACCTATGTAACTAGCGAGCAGAAGAAACACATTATCAGGTAATGTTGATATTGTATTGTATATTGTTTTTACCATACAGCAAACCACATCAGATACCTATAACCTGAAATACAGAATCTACGGGAAATTTTATGGCATCCTGTACAAGAACATATTTACATATGAACGACCTTGCCAACGGAAAAAGCAGTAAATTTTCCTACCTTTGGTATTTTAGAGAAGACATACATTGTACTACCTTTAATTTGAATATTTCGTTTTAACGATATGTTATTCAACAATGGAAGTCATCTAGTCAGTTTTAGTAAAACAATTCAACATTCAATTAGTATCTATAACTTAAACTTTGTTTAAAAAAACTTGTACGTGATCATGCCAAGGTACCCCCCGACTTGACATAATTACCCACGATTGGTTAAATCATATTGTCCATAATATATTTCAGATGGGACATAACAAAGCCAGTTACCACGGTATTAAACATATGGCGCAGAAAACAGCTTCTGCGAGACTGGCTTATCCTGTCGTGAAGTGCACCCTGGCAGTTAATTTTCTATTTTTGTGATGAATTACAAAGGAATGAATAATTTAGCCTATAATCGCTGTTTAACCTGGAATCTATAAAACTGATTTGCAAGGAATCATTGGCACTTTATGTGTTTGGAATTAAAGAGGATCCTCGGAAATAAAGGAGACTTGTAAAGTTGTGAGTATCTCAAATACCAACCTCAGGAGAGAGAGAGAGACGCAAAGTTGACTGCTGTTCAAACGAAGACTGCCTGCTCAAATATTGGCTCATAAACACGACAGAATTGCTGAGTTTATTTCACGAAATACAACATTTCCAGTTTGTGTCATTTAGTCCGTTCTTGAAAGTGATGATGGCTAGTCAGATTTGTTAATTTAGTCAAAGTCATTAAATAAATTGGGAGTGATGGAAAAGACAAAAGAGCAATAAATGCGAAAAAGATATGTCGAGTTCATTGCTGTCTCTTAAACTCGTTTTATCACTGACAGCAGGACTTCCTCTTTAGCTTATACACTCTTGCTTACCCATACACACAGTACCTATTCAATAGCCACAATGTGTTTGTTTTATATTTGTCTATTTTCACATAATTTTTAATATTATTTTTTATGCCGTATTATAAAGATAATACCTGCCATCAAAGAAACTAACGTTTTACGTCGTACATTTAATGTCATACTTTTACATGTAGCTTAACGTCGTACTTGTAGATTGTTTTAACCCCGTAACAGCATATACTAAATGTCGTTTTAACATGATATTCTAGAGCATATGCCATGTCCATTCTTTTCAGGCCTGGTAAGTTGCTTGTATTTATCAACTTGAACTGGAGTTCGCGGATGTTTGAATTCCCCTTCATTATTGTCAGCCTTGCATGTCTAAAGATACAAAACCCAAACGTTTACTAGATGTATCATTTTTACCAAACACGTTTTTATAATATTTATTATCTTCCTCATCTCCCCAGGCCCGGCTGGAACACAAAGGATCATATCGCCCAAGCTATGGCGCGCTCTTATTCAGATATGGCAGACGACGAGGCCCAGCATCTTGTGTAGCGTTTAACTACTTGCTTATTGCGCACTAGTACTCTGCATAAACAATAGGTGGCGTTGGTCCTCATGCTTCAAAATGTCATTCTGCGGTAAAACTCATTGTAACATTGCCTGTGGACTCTTGAAGATGAGAGTTGAATTTTTGAAGAGTTTAAATGTATCGCAGGACACGTGTTCATTTGCTTGAGTTCCGGCAGTTTTGAATATAGTTTAAGTGTTCTAAATTGTTTTAATCTCTGTATAGGCCTATAATAATATTTTAAATAACGATATATTATTTATATTGAAACATGTATAGGTGTTTCACATGTTAATCTTTATTGGTGAAAAACTTAAACTGAAACTTAAATAATTTTCTGTATATCTGGATTGCATGCCTTGAATATTTCATGGCTTTGTAGATGTGTTATATATATGTGAACATTACGCATGTCATATTGTGCAAGCATACATGTAGCTAGAATACTAGCCTATTTAGACCAAGTGCTTTACTGCTTTATTTTTAATATATTTGCTAATGTATGTATTCAGCATTATACTTTCAGTAATATTTATAACTTATTCATATTTATTCTCACGCGTATATGAACTGTTCTGCAGAGTATCAATAAACATATCGGATGATTATTATACCTCGTCCTTGTTCCAAATTTTTCTTCTACAGAGCAGACCTAGTTTTTTCTCTTATTGTAACTAATTTCCCTTTGGAGAAATTTGGCAGTATTGACAGCCCTTGCTTTTGATCTTAAATGTATACTGCACGCGTTTGGAAAAAAAATCCCCCAAATCATATTTTAGTGTCTACTTATTCTGCAAAGCTACTAATCTTTCCCTATTCAGACCTTAAAATCTGTAAACCCCCTCGGATAAAAGTACCTGACGTCGATAGTTCCTTCTGAAGTGCACAGTAAGACATGACATTCTAAATGACTGGCCAATTATTAAATAAAAAATTAGTAAAACATCAAATCTAAATGCAGGAACGGCTTGAGCAACGATTTGCTAGTGGGAAAAATGTGTTTTTTTTCTCGAGAAAAATTTCATTTTGGCGGGTAAATCCCGCATAGTGTACCTGTTACATGATTTTCTTTGCATTTTCTATCTTTTTAAATTTTATGATTAGTCTTAATCATATTAAGCAAGGAATATTTCGATATTAAAGATGAAAATTTCTGTAATGATCTCGAAATCGCAAAGGTATGGCCTATCCAATACCAGTCAGAAAATTACTCTGTATAAACCCAATTTGGAGCTGTTAATTAGAAATTCACCAGTCTCCGTCACCATTATAGGAGAAGCTAAAAACAAACTGGAAAGTCTGGTCTTCGAAATAGCGTGTATTTCTAAATCGGGCGCGGCTCGCTCCCGGGCTGGTAGAACTTCGCTAACACAATCATGAGCCTGCGATCCACCTGACCTGTTATTGTTATTCAAATTATGCCAGCTGCAAGTGACAAGTATTCATTTAGGGAGCCATGATGTTAGGCAAAGATTTCAGGACGAAATGACGATTCTCGTGGATAAAATATGGTGCCTGGTTTGTTCAAAGCTACCTGCTCTACCCGGCCACAACAACAACGTGTAAGTACATGTACTAGTAGTCTGCAGTTTGCATGTTGATTGACTGGCGTGTCTCACTACTGGCAGAAATACGTGAGCACAAAACTTTGAAATAAGATGGAGGATTTCAAAATTGTATTATATGCCAGGGTTTCTTTTTACAGTACAAATGTACATGTAATCCCCAAGTTTTGGCAGTTTATCTGTTTAAGCTGAGTGAAAGCTGGAATGCTCAGTTCGACTTGTATTTCGTAAATATTGTGACGATATCTATTAAAATTTTGATATGTATATAGACTCTTATGTGGAAATTGCGTAAACAGCAGAAACACAAGGTATTCACTATATAATATATGAAAGAGAACAATTACTACACTGGATTTAAACCGTGGAATAAATAATTTCTTGTGTGTCTAAATTCTCATTTTGAATATGTTATTTCAGTCGCCAGTGCATTCAAGAGACGAAGATATGCCCCCATGGAGAAGTTACAACAGTTGAAATGATTTTGATTTCAATATGAATAATCCTGAGTAGCCTATGGACATTTGAAAGAAGCCTGTAATCCAACAGTAACAATTGATATGATTCTTAACATTTTAGTGTTATTAAGGGTTTACTTGCAAAATATGTACGTGCGTATTGAATATATATGAATTATAGTGACCGTGTGCCTCAGATTTCAGCCTTGAATAGTACTAGGGCAAGTAGGCATTGCTTAGCATGTAAGGCCAAATACCGAGGCAAATGACTACACGGCCCCTACATTTGTAAGAAATTGTCCCACCAAAACGTAGAAAGCACTTTACCAGTTTTGTTTAAATTTGGGTCTTCGGCGACTCCAAACGTGAGAGAATGTGCTAAATTCCAAAACAGTTTTGGTTATTTAAAAATCTGTATGCTAGAACACTTTGTTTCGCTTTGGATTTAACTGTGTTAGTGCAAGTTGTCTTTTTCACTTAAAAAATAGGTATGGCATAATATTAGGAAATGGTTAATAAAAGTGAGACGCTACACAAACCACTGAGAGTAAATGTGTGTATAATTCTGTAGTCGCCCCTGGCAAATCTTTATCAGAAAGTTACCATTTTGTAAGCGTCATTTTGTACCAATATATAAAACTGGGCGAGTCTGTTGTACTTTTTCCAATATGATTTTTCACTTTTTCTGTAACTTTGAACATTTTGTCAGTCTTGTTCGTGCTCTTCAAAGTTTATGGCTACATTGTCCCATTTAAGCTTCTGAATCAACATATGCTATCTTTATTTGACATATTTAACGTTTATACATGTATTTCACAATCCTTTAAAAACTTTGAACTAAAGGTTGCGAATATTATTATTATTTATTTTTTTTTTTTTTATTATTATTAAGTCTGCAATTTTTGGCTGTCTAAATACAGAACCATGACCACCAGTGTCCTTTCCACCATAACGATATATATATATATATAGTTTGGAGGAGTGTGCACATTAATTTTTCTTGCATTACACTGGGAGGTGGGATTCTTACGATTACTATGAATAAAGTCAGATGTTTGGATTGTCGTACATTGTAGTAACAAATTTAATGCCGTTATCTTGATATTGTGTAATTTGAGCCGTGCTTTAATAATATTATTGAAGTTAAACGAATAAAGCCTATTAATTACTTTCATCTTCTTTATTGTTTAATTAATCAGGTTTCATATTTTTCTCTGTAGTGTTTGTCTTAGTAAAATTTTAAATAACAATAAAAAAAGTTTTACCCGATTTAGTCCATCTCGATCTCCTATTCTTATTTCTATGACTTTAGAATCAGTGGTGGTGCCCACTGAGCCATTGACCCCAAAGAATTTCGCGCAATTTTAACGAAACCTTTATAGTCAATGAGGTCCAAATCTTTTTTCTACAAAATGAATGTTCCATGGGACTCGATCCTGTAACCTTCTGGTTCGCAGTCTGCAACGTTACCAGTTGCTCTATTCACCCAACCACCCACCCTAAACTTTGCATCTTCCCTTTATAGTTATGGGGCTAAAACTGTTTTTTTTTTTCCACAAAAATGTGTCGTGTTTAGGAATCGATCCTGTAACCTTCTGGTTTGCAGTCAGCAACGTTACCAGTTGCTCTATTCACCCAACCACCCACCCTAAACTTCGTTTCTCACCTTTATAGTTATGGTACGAATACTCGTTTTTTTATCAAAAATTTACCATATTTGGGAATCAATCCTGTAACTTCAGGTTCTCAGTCTGATATGTCAGCGCTTCCTCTATTCACCCGGTAGCCCACCCAAATTTTCACCCCGCGTTTTTAGTTCTTATCGGCGACTTGACTTTTTTGGACAAATTATATCAAAATTTCTTTACACAAGATTTTTTGTTCTGTTCCATTCTAGTGTGATCTGAACGTAGAAGGTACGGATAAAATTAACGTTTGGGCAAAATTTATTAAAAAAATAATGAGTCGGGATTAAAAGATTAAAAAACTCAAATGAACATTGGACTGAACTGAAATTAACAATGCAACGTAGTTAAGCAGTTTCAAGAAATACTTATTTTAAAGGTAATATCAGTCAACAGTATAGCTAGGATTTTTTTCTATTTTAGAAAGCGTTTATGAGGTTACCACTATTAAAATCAAAAGACTCGGTAAATTTTATGTAACTGCTGAATGATAGATGAAACGCAATTGCTTGTTCAAAATTTGGAGGCATTTTTGGGTAAAATAAATAAAGCAATTTTACAATACGACGACAAGTCGACCACGTGTATACAGATGATGAAAGAATTCAATATTTTAAACAAATTTATTCACATTACAATTATATAAACCAATACAGATAACAGTAATGTTTTTCTCAAGAAGAATGTATTTACTGCTATGTACTATATGGTATGAATCTAGTCACACGAAGGCATGTGAAGTAATTGATTCTTAGGACAAAAAATGAGATTGCATGGATGGTGTAACGACTCGGTTGAACGACAATAATAGCACAGTTTCACTTACATGTAAGTCAGTCACAATTCTTTTTATCACTAGTTTCTTGGTGTCGCATATCCCGACTATCATAAATACGCCTGTCTTCCATTTACTGTACAACATCAACATTACGCTACTACCGCGTTCGTTGTAAGCCCCTCCACTTCAATTCCAACCTTCAACAATTCCACAAAGTGTCATTATCCATACAAAAAGCAAAAGACAAAGATGAACTGTTCCCAACCTGGTGGAAATGACCATCTTTTTCGTCAGTGGCCACGTGGTTGTTTGCTCCCTATTGCATCAAGATTTATCACCCGTTTTATTCCCCAGATCAAATGGCATCCGCACGAAATGTCTTGGACGCAAACATCTTCCATACAAGTAAAACAAATGTCTTATATCCTCAGTATCGCTGCCGTCTTCACCGTCCCATGCTGCCAAAGGAATATCTGTCTGTACTTTTCAACTTACAGTATGGATGGTAATTATTCTAACATCTCTGATAACTTGTCATCCAACCTTGGCGTCACATAACATTCCATTCAGGCTTCCCCCACACAGAGTCAGCAGGTCGGTGATCCGACTAAAAATCTCTCTGTGTCATTGGCCAGTTTACAGCTGTCATTGTTCAGATTTACGTCACATTTGCCGGACAGCTTGTTTTGGAAACAGCCTCACGCACGCGCACTGAATTTAAAAAGTATATATCCTTAAGCATATCCTTATGAGGCTTCCTTATAATTTCCTATAAATGTTAACAAAGCGGTCTTCCGCACACATGCAAATACTGCTGCCCCTTTTTCTGGCATACCTTTACCCATGGACAAAATTACCAATTTTGCCCAGGCCTTACCTAACCACAAACAGGGATATATTTTTTCAGTCTTCTGACTGTTAAGTTTATGTGGTCCCTCCTGAATATTACCATTCTACGTAGTATCTTTATTGGCTTTAAGTGACACTCCGTTATTTGGTATCCAAGCGAATGCAGAAGTAGGTAAACATACAAGGAAATATCACTTCTTGGTATATGGACCACTGGGAACAATAGTAATAGTCTCAAAGCGGTCTAATAGCTGTCAAACGTTGGTTTTAGCGAATGTTGAGGGAGGGTGCGGCCATATGAGGCGACTCTGATTAGGGATATGGTTTTAAAAGGTAAATCATTTCCACATAAAATTTTCAACTAGGCAAAGGTGTTTTATGGCGTTTGTGGCTAGGACTCGGGTAACATAAAGTTACAGGAGCGTTCATGAAAGTAACGTTATTTTAAAACTATCAAGGAAAAGGATGCTACTTGGACTGTGACGTATAATTACCACGAATAGGGAAAGTTGCATATTAAAACCTTAATGTGCTGTGGGGTTACCTTATAAAAGGACGGTGTAGTCCGCACCAACGCATAAAATCACTCAAGATGAAAACAACAGGCATCAAAGCGTTCATTATTTGTGTGACACTAGTCTTTATTGTAGAAGGTAATGTATTTTATTTTAATGAAGGAGGTGAGATCTAGTGGTCGTTTCATTGGCATCACCAACCTGCAGAATTAACACATATTGATGTATTTGTTCATAACGGCTGCACTGATGTAAGATGTAGGATCTAAACAAAGAATTTGCACTAATACCGTGGTTGACTTCATGAAAAACTGTGGAGAAAACGAGTCGCCTAAAATTTAAGAAAACTCATGAAGGATGCAAAAACGGGGAGATAACTTGGGATTCTTTTTTTTAAGACACCATCGAATGGAACCTTTTTCCTTACTTAGAGGCAAATAACACTAGAAGCAGATGCGTTAACATTCTCACCCATGGCAGACTGAAAAGAAGACTGAATTTCTAAGGAGAAGTTATCAAGCATAAAAGCTACTTGTAATTTAACGTCTTAATGAATTTAAGGAAAAAAATTAGGCCATATAATCATTAAAGGTGGCATTCAGTAAAATTATAATTGCTAAACCATTCCAGGGCGCGATGACCAGGACACCGTAGCCAAAAAGATACTTGATAAAATATCCAGTTTCCTGACTCCAAAGAAAGTAGTGGTGCCCCGCGGACCAGCAGGTCCCGGTGGCCCCTCTGTAAGAGGACCGGCAGGGCCAAGGGGAACATCAAGGGGGGCAACAACTACCTACGTGACCCCCAATCTGGATTTCCTTTATGTTCTGGACAGCAGCGGTAGTATTGGGTCTGAGCATTTTGACAAGGCGAAGAAAGGGGTACAGGTAAGCTATAGTTCGGTATATAAATAAATAAACGTATTAATTAATTAATTGATAAACTGTTAAATAATTTAAAAAAAATTAAACACTTCAATTTTATTTATGCGAGAACATCATTGAAAATCAATACTAGGTTAACGTGGAATTAGAATTTTTCCACCAAAAGATACTATGAATGAATAAGATGTATGAAATTTGCACATCGAACATCACAACGAAAACTACGGAATTACATTTGTCAGTGTCCACATTTTGAAGGGAATTTCAGTAAAATTAATATTAAATGTCGGTTTCCCTTTAAGAATAACAGCGATCCGACTTGTGATCGAGAATTTTTTGTGCTATTTATAGAACTTCGGTGAAATTCGGGGTAACTTCGGTAAACCTATACATTCGCCCTTTCGAACCAAGGTGTCTGTATCTGATATATGCATCACCTACATGTACACTGCGACTGTACATTTAGAAAGTAAACCAAACATTAAAAAATTATCAGCCCTTATTGTCTTTTAAACTTTTTTTTCAAAACACAGGCACAAGTGGATGTGATTGATCTAAAATCGAAAATTTCTCCATCGGGAACCCACGTTGGACTGATAGAATTTTCATCTCCGGCCAAAACTCATGTGGAGTTCACTCTACGCCAATATACTAGTGCAGCGGCCATCAAAGCAGCAGTCGGGAAAATTAACTACGACGATGGTAAGGCACTAAATTTCCGCTTTAAATACGGTATCTTTAAAACAAAACGCTGAGGGCGAATTTTCTCAAATAAACAGTCCCTAAAAAAGATGAATTGTTAAAATGAAATTTCAAACTAAAATACCAATGTCAACATTTCTGCGGTTTACATTCTAATATGATGTAAAATGTGCAACAAGGTTCAAATAATACTCAAAATAAGATGATGAAAATTTGAATGGTAATTTGTGGAAAAACAGTTGCAAAGTGATCATTGTCTTAAATTAGATGTACATTTTTTTCCAAATCTAATTTGTATCCGTTTTATATTAGGCCGTTCAACAGCCACGGCTGATGCACTGAGATTGGCCAAGAAACATTTTGATCAATATGGAGTGAGGGAAAATGTGAAAGTAGCGTGGGTCATTACTGACGGTCAGTCAAACAGAGGCGGGAATCCAAAAATCCCAGCAGACGAGCTGAAGAAGAATGGTAAGTGGTTAATACACTATCAACGCGCAGAATGACATTCACAAAAGAATAGTAGTAGCTTGAGAAGTAATTATTAACTGGGACAGGTGTGTCGTTTTCAAGTAACACAATTTTACTCATCTCGCGAGACTTAATAATTTTCTAGAGAAGTGATCCTCGTTTTCTTTATATTGAGAACCTTTAATTAGGACAACATCTTGACACTGATGCACATATCTTTGACTTGACATTTGTTGGAAACCTAAAACGTCTATTACTGTTTTTACACCTTTCTTCAACGCTTCAAATATGATTCTCTAAAACATTTTACTGTGACCGCATTCAGATTCACACATCGTACTACCTGGGTTGGTCCAACTTTGCGGGGGATTCTCGCTATTAAAGTGCAGTTAGTGGAATCAGCTTAATTGTCTGACGCGCCTCCTCCAGTAGTTAGGGGGTACATGTACTCAGCTATCGTGTGCTGATTAAGCTGGTTCCATTGATTGTAATTTAGCAGGAATTCCCTGCTAAGTTCTAGCTGGTACTGGCACGATGTGTGAATCTGAACGCGCCCTACATCGAAAAAAAATAATAAAATAGAAAAATTAAAGTCTAAAATGGGAATAATTTCTCTTTAACAAAAGAGGCACAATGCGTTCCTAAACCGGCTTAAGTGCAAACTCGCCTTTGAATTTTAATAATAACACTTAATATTGGAGATTGAAATAAATATCTTTCTACTTTATTTCAGGAGTAGAAATTTGCGTTGTTGGCATAGGGAACAATATAAACTGGAAGGAAATAAAAGACATTGCAATGTCCGACTGTCACTTCGACGTTGAGTCGTACGAAGCTTTGCTGGGCATCAACGAGAAAACGCTGGCAATGGCGAGAGCGGCTGCGGCAGCAAAGGCAAGAGCGATGGCAAGAGCGGCTGCAGCAGCTAAAGCTAGAGCGTTAGCGAGAGGAAGAGCGTTGGCCAAGGCCAGAGCCGCGATGGCGCAAGCTAGAGCAAGGGCGATGGCAGGACGGCACTAGCGTAACTCTACGTGGTGATAAATCAAACTGAAGATAAATCTTGCAAATTAAATTCCACAAAATGAACTCAGTCTTTTCGTTTTCATAATGATAAAATTTTTATCCAGTTGGACTAAATTCAATCAAAGGTTATGTGACAAGATCAATGGTTTAGTTTTGTTTTGTCTTGTCCGATTTCAATGCACAATCGTAGACTGACGTTTAAATAAATAAAATTAAAACATTTAGTTTGAAGAATATAAGAGAAACTCTTCACGTCAATAATAAAGCCAGTTTTTAAACTTTATTAAAAAGCATTTGTATGTTTTTACTTGTCAAAGGGTGCTTTCCCAGAGATTTAGATCGATCTAAAGATTAAGTTTTAGATCGACCTAACTCCCTGGGGGTTCAGGCTAAATTGCAGTCAGCCGAGCGGACACCATAGTTAATTACCCCCTTCCAGCTTTTAGTAGGCGGGACAGACGCTTAAGCCGGCCAAGCTGACATTAATCTAGTGAGACTCCCCACAGGGATAGATCGATCTAAAAATCTATGGAAATGGGGTGAAAGAGGCTCAGTGATGTCTTCTGTCCAGTGATTGAGGCAACGCTGAAGATTTGTTTCCATTTTTTTTTCAATCGTGCAAGGTGGAACATATTCATTACTGCGGTAAATCGATTGAGACAATATTTCATTGGTATGATGACAAAGAACGACAGTGGTTCAAAATTGCTAAAAATTCGATACTTATGCAATATGTCCCCACCCCAACTTATACAAACAAGTCTTCGGGCCATACTGTATTAGAGTGCATTCCCAGAGATTTAGATTGATCCATCCGGATCGACCTAACTCCCTGGGGGTTCACGCTAAATTGCAGTCAGGCAAGCGCGCGACAGTTAATTACCCCCTTACAGCTTTTAGTAGCCGGGACAGACGCTTAAGCCGGCTAAGCTGACAGTAATCTAGTGAGACTCCCCACAGGGATAGATCGATCTAAAATCTGTGGGAATGGGGTCTTAGTGTTTTTGTGCTTCTATCGTGATCGTAGCTGAGCATTTTATTGGGGGGGGGGGTCTCAATGTTAAAATCTGAAATTTTCAATGAGATTTATTCCAAAAGCTGTGCATAACACGTGGTCGTAACAACACTGCAATTCAACAGCTTAAAGAAATCGTTTACTTATAGGGCTGAGATTGACATTTCTAAACATAATTGCACTCACCGCATTCCCGAGTCCATCAGCACTTGCGGGGCGATAGGAAAAATGAGCACCTGCGTAGTAGCCCGAATCCACGTGACCAATGGTCAAGCTCATCAAGACCAGACATGTCCATGTAATACTGTTCCAAGATGACAGCAAAATGACGCCCCTTTTCTTTTTCTCCGTTAAGATTATCACTCCAAAGACTCGGCGGCCACTTGGAAAACTTTTTCTCGAAATTTTTCTCAAAATTCCCAAATTAAATCCTGATCTTGCAAGGGCAAAAAAGATAAAATCTCAATTAAAATCTCTAAAGTTTTCTTGCTCAGGTGTATTACCGTTTCAGGTTAGTCGTAAGCTTTGCACTAGTCTTATGTCCATCTATGTATGAGTATAGAGGTAAGTTTGATCTTCGTAGTGGATGCGATGATATAGGGAGTCAATCCGCGGTTATTATATCTCCTCACCACAGGGAGCTAGATCCTTCCACCAATCCGAGCGTCTATTCGCAAGAGCAAGGTCGGTCGCTTCACCGGTCGGTCTCTCTTTTACAAATCAACTGCATCGATTGATTCTAAAATTCAACCAGTCGTGGGAGGAATTTTCTTCAACAATGACCTACAATGTCGTTTGAACGTTGACATGAAGTCGCTGATTGTTGTCCCTTCTGAAAAAAAAAATGCCCTGACCCCGGAGTGTCTATTTGGAGAGTTTTCAGCCCACGAGACAGAGCCGAGCATCAGAGGCGCTTTATAAGCAGCATGTGCACACCTTGACTTTTAATGATCCAGAGAGAATGCATACTTAATGCCACCGTCCTTATATCGAGGTAGATCGTGTGACATCTTAAGGATGAATAACAAAATTTTATGTAACCAATCACCCCTTTAACTCCTCCGTTCTTGCAATAGACGTATACCGCACCTGCAGAACGCTGACAGTGCCGGTTCACGACATTGGATTTTCTGAAAAAAAGAAAAAGAAAAACGATGTAGATGTAACGCGAGACAAAATTAGGGCGTTCATAGATATTGGCGGTTGATTTGAGGGCGTCTCTGTAATTAACAACTAGTTTTTTTTTCTACGCCTGAAATACCAAGAGTCACCTTTAATTGGTACTCTTTTTTAACCGCGTTACAAATACAGTTTGTGAATGAAAAAAAATCGGACAGTGGAGATTACAACAGAATGTGTGTGGGCATTTAGACAAAATTACGACACAGGAAGAGGTTGTTGCCTTGTAAGCTCTGTCGGGCGCAGAAATTTGATACCGGAGCAAAAATCAATTCCCAAAAAACATTTTCCCTTTTTTTATTCTCAGTCTAATTGCCCATGAAATTTTATGACCCGAAATTCGATGAGACGCGTGGTTTTTAACTTAACAAACACCTTACCTGTAGGGGAGAAAAAAATAGCCGAGCCTGTGGCGTCGCTGTCAGTGCCGCAAGTGCAATTTTTCATCGCCATTTGTGGTCTTTTTCAAATACACTCTCAAACAGAGTGCTGAAGTCTAGTTTCTAGTTTCCAGTTTCGTTTTCCACTTAAGCCCCATTCCCTGCTTCCGCTGCGCAGGCTGCCTGCGACTGGTAGAAATTATATATTTACTTTAAACGATTTGTGGAGAAAATCAACAGTCCTTCAATATTAGAATTCCTTTTAACAGCATTTCAGATGCCAATTTTTATCTTGTTCAGTAAATTCTCAGGTTTCACTTTGTATATAGCAAGTTTGTATGTAAACAGAAATAAAATGTAATATTAGAACGGATCAAATATGTGCCTTGGACTTTTAATTGGGACCTATTTGGAAAATCTCTGAAACGTGATCTTTACAATTTCACAAAGGAGACCCGAAACCTTAAAATTTGCTAACACGGCTTACGAACAAAGACAAATGACATAAAACGGGACGGCCAATTTTTCACATTTCTGGAACTTCTTATCTTTGAATGCTCTACAAGATCACCCATCAGGATCGGTTTCGTGATGTGGATTTGTAAAAGTAGGCATTTATGCATGAACTTGATATGAAAATCGATCGCCTATTTTTTTACTAGTGTCCCAATGTAAAAATTGGGCAAATCTGATTGGCTGATCTCCATTGTTCGTGTTCAAAACACGTGATATTAGATAGCCATCTGTCGTCTGCCTTTTTTCCCCGTTTTGTGATGCCGAAGCAAATTTCAAAAATTAAACAAAACGTTATGGCATGTAACTTTGTCGTTTATTTGATTCGGCAAAATAAGCTTGACGGCTAGCTTTTGTTCATTGTATCTTGATCAGTGAGCCATCAAAATTTTAGCATTGGTTTTTTTGTGAAATAAAGTTGTATTGCGAAGCCTTCAATTTAGTTTTCAGACATTTATTTTTTTTATTACATGAAGTTGAAGTTCTGAATTTTTTTAATGAAATGATGTCTATCTGTATATTTTGTGTGTGGGTGTGTGTTTTAACTCCTTGCTATAACATATTGCACGAGTGTTCAACCATGCGCAATCTAGATACCAAGTGTGTAATTGTCACATCGATGTGGAATTTTTCTCTTTCTTTGGCAGGTGGACGCGTTCACATAGGTCAGGGCCTATTCTGGCCTATAGCATGGTTTATTTATAAGGAGGAATGCAGGTTGGATTCTCAAGGCTTTCACACCAGCTAGTGTGAGACGTCTATCAATGTAAATCGTTGATAATTTTTACGAAATTACAATATATTGTTTAGTTTTAAGATGGAGAATTGAGGGAGGGTTGCTCTGATGAATGAACAAACTAAATAAAATACGTAATTATTTTTAAATTCTGCAGTTTATCATTACTAAAAAATGTGAACATAAATGTGTGTTTAAATGAAAATATGTAGCTAAAGTCAAGCAAAAAGAGCATTGATACATTTTTCTTGATAGAGATTCACGTTCTTGTGATTACCTTCATGTATTCGAACTTACATTCAATAAATTATATGTTAATACGAAAATAATCAAATAGAAAACCACATACCTTCCAAGCTCTGTACATGCAACATACCAGACCAGCAATGTCTTCAGTTTTTGCCTGAGGCACGAACGCTAAAAGCAATATTATACCCAACATCATATTGTTAATAAAAGTGCATTTCGGTACAAACGTGTTTTGATAATCGCTACCTGAACCGCTGTGGTGATGTAACGCTTACACGGATCTTGCTTAAACGCATTTCTCTTTTTATGATACTCTTTTTGATACGCTTTCTAAAGCACTTAGTGGTATATATTAAAGCATCTGCTTGACAAAAATGTCCTTACTAGAATCAGCATCATGCGCTTTTGTCATACATATTGTTGAAAGAAAAATGCACTTAAAACCGTCCATACTACACCGTGTATTAAATAAGGTGTTTACTTTTTATGAATACTGTTAAAAGGAATTCTAATATTGAAGGACTGTTTATTTTCTCCATAAATCGTTTAAAGTAAATATATAATTTCAGAAAATTTAGCTTACTTCTTTAAACTATAAATTAAAAATACAATTCCACTGCTTCTGGTCACAAAATCTTATAGAGAGAAGTGAGGGCAATTCATGAGCATAACACATCTTTTTAACCTTTAAAATGGAGAAGCTAAAGACAGCAAGACTCAAACCCTCCTTCGAACCGAGTTACAGATTTTTGTGGAAATGGCAGATGAGCATATTGATAATTAAAGGCCAATAATCTATGAAACTTGGGATGTATACCTCCCAACTTCCATCCTGAAATATTGCTAACAAAATGTTTCATTTTGGCCTTTACTTTCTTACTTCATTTCTGGATGGAGGTATCAATAAGGTGGAATCTTTAATGTGCTTAGAACTTAGGTATAAGGCAAAATTTACAAAATTTGGTGGATGGTGGAAGAATATATCGAATGAAAGTGACTAATTTTGATACAATAGAAAATCTCCTGCAATGTAAAGCATTGCCTTAACATCTTGCAAAACTAGAAATAAAGTCGAGATACAATAGAATGTCTTCCAGCGCAAAGTCTTATTCTAAGAATGCTCGGAAAACTAAAAATAACTATTGCAAATAAATAAGAAAAACTTCCCATCCACAGAGAAAAGTCTTAGAATAATATGTCTACAAATTAGTAGTAACTTTTTAGATACAAAAGAAAGTGTCCCTTAGCTCTCGATCAGGTTCTTACATTTCTTGTCGGCAAACTAAATATGACTATGTTGAATACACCATACAGCGTCCAACGCCGCAATATCATGCTCCAGAATACACGTTCTCTACACGTATATTTACAAAATTGTGCTGACGTATTTTTTTCAAATGTCAGAAATCAACTTCATGATAGGCTTTTTGAGTGGGTAGTTAGTAATGACAAAGGTACTACTTCAGGTGGTCTTTTGCTGGACTAAAGGCTGTAACGACGTCGTGAGAAACGTGTCGGAAATCGTGTATGTTTTTGTTTAATGATCATCTTTACCTGCGTGACCAAACCCAAAGTAATTTACGGTGATTTCAACATTTTCTTATGATTATATTCTCAGCACAGCAAGGGCACAAGCGATTGAAACCTGGATTAGAGGCTGGTGGATATTTGTATGGTAGTAAATGGTTCACCCGGTTCATTTTTATCATTATGGAGGGCCATAGTTTTATACCTCAAACACACCTCATTTAAAGTACGCGTTTGGCTTGATATTTTATAGTCAAGTAAACGTACTGCTTTTTTTTTCAAAAGTGAGTTTGATGCCGTTTGGATGTGAAAAGACATATGTCTTAATTGAACCCTATACGTTGCCTCACGATGCGTCCCCTCTCTCCTCTGTCTCCTTCAAATGCAAACTGACATAACAGCGTATTATAGAAGACCCGACGTCGTCTTCAAGGTATTAACCGTATTTACATCAACTCAGATCATTGTGTAAGTACAAGGCAATTTCAAACTTCATTTCAAGTCTACATTCTTCCACCCTCTACCAGGGCAACTGATAGATTTTTTATAAATATTAACCAGAACCAAATGAATTAGAACCAAATGACCATCTATCTATCTACAGACATATCTGTGAATATCTGCAAAAAATCTATCAGTCGCCCTGGTAGAGGGTAGGTCTCTAGTGCAGCCAGACACAAAATTGAAAAAGAGACAATTCAACAATCTTGAAAGAGACTACTAGAGACCCCTGTGGTCAGAGAGTAAAGGGTCTGCAGGGAGGCAGAATTGCGGCAGAAGGAGGCAGAAGTATGGCCGGCGCAGCTAAAAGATTGCCGTGGAGGCATTACGGTCACCATTATCGTTTACGCAGGTATATCTCACTGCCCCAAAACTTACACCAGAAAGTTGATTTTTCCACCTTAAATTTTCAGCAGTTGTTTTATTTTATATCGTTCCAAAAATTGAAAAAGTAACGACAAAAACTGACAAGAGGATACACTGACAAAAACAAAATGCCAATTAGAACGTGACGTAAAATCACCGCAAATGGGGAAACTAACACACAGCAACTTTAATGTACTGTGCGGTTACCTTATAAAAAGACGGTGCTACTCGCCCCGACACGAGAGCACTCAAGATGAAAACGACGAGCATCCAAGCGTTCATCATTTGTGCGACATTAGTCTTCAGTGTAGAAGGTAACGTATTTGACTTTGATGCAGCTGGTACGATGCAGTTTTATTCAGACAGATGATATTATGAACTTATATTGATGTGCTTAGCAATCATTTTGGAATTCAGTTTGGGAACCTCTCATTTTTCTTTGGTCACAGTAGAGATAAATTTTGGTCCCAAAAGGTGACAAAGATCATAATTCATGGGGTGAAGTTCTTTTGTGAAACGGGCAGTGTGTCAGTGTAAAATTTACATGTGCGCAATAATATATATATAATAAACATTGCCTTTGCTTTGGCAAACATGCATATGTATTTTCAACTCAGGTTCAAGTTTTTAAAGTTTGATTCCCTCGACCTCTGCGTCAGCGAAGGGGGAATTTCAGTGCTAGAACTGCAATACACTGGGTACCTATTGTTCTTTGAAACTCTTGTCAAAGAATTGGACGGTGTCCAATATATAGTGCTATTGGAAAATTAACGGAAAGCTGACAAGGGATTCCTTCTTCCTTTTCTTTTTTTGTAAAGATGCTTATGACTGCCATTTCTCCATGTGGGCAAAGGGTGTTTGAAACCGTCTATGGAGACATTTTGTAATTTGTAAAGACATTAACATTTAAAAGCTTGCCCATGAAATCATTATACATTACAGCTTAACGCCATTAACCCTCAATCACCTTTCAGGGGCCTCGCAGGCCCGGACCCATGTATCTCTTGCTCTCTCGTCGTTCGCATGAGGTTTTGAGCCTGTTCCTTTCATGTAATCCTCAAGCAACTTATACCCCATCAATGGATAAATAATTAGTTTTGAAATAATTTACAACATATGTAGAAATTAACTTTTCCAAAAGTTAGTCCCATTTCCTGGAAACCGGGCCTCTGAGGCCCGGTCGCTTAATAATTTTACTTCCACATGGGATAAATAAGTCCATGTTACCTCAAATATCTTTGCTATAAAATGTTTTACACAAGCAATATCATGTGTGCTATGACTATCAGTATGGTCAATGAAATCTGCCTGTGAAAGATTCCAGACCTGGAGAAATTATTATTTATGAGTAATCGGTCACCTTGGTCACCTGATATGCAGATATCAGTTTAAATCTATCATTATTACATACCTGATAGACTGCGCTACCTTTGCGAAACTTTCCATTTTGAGAAAAAAAATGTTTTTTCGCATTTTCCATACACAGTGTACATGTATACTCATGCACCCAGGTGGAGGTAAAGCGAGCAAGGGACTGGTGTAACATGAAAATCTGACTCCCCCAGTCAGGTTTTCATGATGAAAATCTGACTCCCCATGGAAATTTGACTCCCCCTCCACAAATGTTCATAAATCTTATTTTATTTGAGTATATGACTGTGATCTTGTAGTATGTAAAATGGAGGATACTTTGGCACTTTTTTTAAGTTTGCAGGTGAATATTTTCATTAAAAAAAAAAGAAAATCAAAAATGTGCACTTAACCGCCCATTGTCTCCACTTTGAAAAAGCTATTTATTTGATATTGGATGATCATTTCTACATCTTTTCTTTAAATTTACTTTATGAAGATTATATTGGAAATATTTGAAAGTTTGATGGTAAACTATTGGGTGAAAAAACTAAAAAAAAAAATGAAAAATTGAAAATTAAAAATGTGCATTTTATCACCCAATAACTCCCGTAGGAAGAAGCTATTTATTTGATATTTGATGATCATTCTGACATCTTTTCTATTAGGATACTTTGTGAAAAATATATTGGAAATATTTAAAAGTTTGATGATAAAATAGTGAGTGAAAGAATGAAAAATAAATCATGAAAATCTTCATTTTTATACCCATGAGATTTGGATTCCCATAAAGAAAAGGACCTGTTTTATATTCAGTCACCATACCATTGTTTTCTACATAGTTTGCACAGAGATGTACATTTTTTTATTATTTGACAGTTTGGTGGTGAAAACTTTGGTGAATATTTTTAAAACAAGTATTCATCTTACTACCTGTAGGTTTTGCACTTCCATGTCAAAATGCTACATTTTTAACTCAAGAAATTGGCCCCATCGCCTTTTTACTGAATTCTTCTTATATAGCATACCCAGTATTTTACCATTCAAACTTTCAAATATTTCCAATATATTCTTCATAAAGTATCCTTAAGAAAAGATGTCAGAATGATCATCAAATATCAAATAGATGGCCTTTTCATAGGGGAGTCATTGGGTGTTAGAATACAAATCTTTAATTTTTCTTATTTTTCATGTGTTTTTTTATTATTCTTTTTCACCCAATTTTTTAACCATCAAACTTTCAAGTACTTTCAATATATTCCTCATAAAGTATCCTCAAAGAAAAGATGTCAGAATGATCATCAAATATCAAATAAATAGCTTTTTCATAGGGGGGTCATTGGGTGTTAGAATATAAATCTTTAATTTTTCTTATTTTTTAATGTTTTTTTATTATTGTTTTTTTTCACCCAATTTTTTAACCATTAAACTTTCAAGTACTTTCAATATATTCCTCATAAAGTATCCTCAAAGAAAAGATGTTGAAATGGTCATCAAATGTCAAATTAATAGCTTTTTCATAGGGGAGTCCTTGGGTGGTAAAATACAAATCTTTAATTTTTTTAAAAATTTTTTCATGAAACTTTTCACCTGCAAACTAACAAAAAGTGCCAATGTGTCCTACATTATGCATACTACATGATCATAGTCATTTACTCAAAATAGATTAGATTTTTGAATGTTTTTGGGGGGAGTCAGATTTTCATGGTACACCGGGCCTCTGAGGCCCGGTTTCAGGGTTTACGTAGGGTTCCATTTCCTTGTGGATGAGGGTTAAAAGTTTTGATGCTCTCCACACTAAAGAAACTTGAGGAAACAATTAAAGACACATATCACATTAATTTGGTTGATTTGTAGGTGACATTGAGTAAAAATTCTAATTGCTACACCATTGCAGGTCGCGTAGATCAGAATGCCATGGCCAAAAAGATCCTTGATAAAATATCCAGTTTCCTGGTCCCAAAGAAAGCGGCGGCGCCCCGGGAACTGGCAGGGGGCAGTGGCCCCCCTGGAAGCGTAGCAGCAACAGCGGTCAAGGGACCATTGGGATTAAAGGCTACATCAAGGGTGGCGGCAACTGCAAAGAAAGCGGTGGCGCCCCGGGAACCGGCAGGTCGCAGTGGCCTCCCTGAAAGCGTAGCAGCAACAGCGGTCAAGGGACCATTGGGATTAAAAGCTACATCAAGGGTGGCAGCAACTGCAAATGGCGTGCCACCCAACTTGGACTTTCTTTTTGTTCTAGACAGCAGCGGTAGTATTAAAGCTAAGCATTTTGACAAGGCAAAGAAAGCGGTACAGGTAGCTATAACACGATATGTTGATAAATACATAATTGAGGCGATAGATTTTTATGAAGTAATAAAATGTTTCAATTTCACTCAGCGAGCCTCGGAATACACATACGACCATATTGCAACATATCCTCAACTTTAATACGACCTATCAACCTTGCTGGTGGAATTAAAGACCATATTCACATTTTTTATCTTTTCTTTACTTGCCCATGAAAAATTCTAATTGCTACACCATTGCAGGTCGCTGAAATATTAAATTGGGTACTAACATGTCCACAAGAAAAAAAAGCCCTAACTTATAAAATTAGGAATAAAATAGACCTCCAAATAAGTATTACTATATACATGTAGTACATGTTGCAATATGGTTGTACACATCCTATTTACATCAGGCACAAGTGGACATAATTGATCTAAAATCGAAGATTTCACAATCTGGAACCCACGTTGGACTAATAGAATTTTCATCTCCGGCCAAAACTCATGTGGAGTTTACTCTACGCCAATATACTAGTGCAGCGGCCATCAAAGAAGCTGTCGGAAAAATCAATTACGACAAAGGTAAACATTCACGTGACAGGGTCAATTTTTCTGATTCAAATATGATTTCAACAGTCTTTAATGGGTAAATTCTTAATAAACTGCAAATTCAACATCAAATTTTAATTATGCTCAACAGGTAATACCAATGTAAGTAAAATGTGTAACAAGTTCACACTTTGAAAATGTATAACTTCCAGAAAAAGAAGCCAATTAGACTTCTTTTCCAACTCAGGCTGCATTTTAGTCCTGCATTTCTTTTTTTGAAAGTTTGGCAATCATAAGTAACATGGTTTTCCCATAATGGTCATCATGGCAGCAGCACCCAAAATTGTGTTTTCTTCTATTCTGATGCCATATTACATAATGGTTAACAGCATAATGACCGTCAATTTTTAATAATAAAATATACGTATCATGGATTTTCAGAAAATATGACTAGCATGGGTCTTCAAGCCCATGGAACTTCAAAGTCACACCTTGAAAATGCCAATATGTGAAATGTTTAACTGGCAGTAAGAATTACCTAACAGACTGTATTGCCTACTGAAGCTGTATTTTAGTCCCATGTTTCTTTCCTGTAAGTTTGAGAACAGTAACTGACATGGTTTTTCTTAAATGGTCATCATGGGAGCAGTGCCCAAAATAGTTTTTTTTTTTTTATTTTGATGCAATATTACATAATGTTTAACAGCATAATGACCATCAATTTTTAATAATAAAATATTAGTATCATGGATATTCAGAAAATGTGACTAGCAAAGGTCTTCAGGCCCATGGAACTTCAAAGTCACAACTTGAAAATGCCAAAATGTAAACAAGACAGCACTGTTCTGAAATGTTTTTTTTTTTTCATTTTTAACAATTTTTAACATAGAACAAAATTAACAGTTTACTGCCGTTTTTATATGATCAACTAAGAAAATTGATGAGATGGGAAAAGTATCAATAGAGCAGTGTTAAATGTCCAATTTCTTCCATTCTGAGATTCTGAACATAGTGAATGATTGAATCTGACAAATTGCAATGATATGAGTTTATTTCCATTTTTGAAACTTTATTACACAATACACGATAACATGTTTACCATCATTTTTACAAAATCAACTAACAATGTTGTAAAGATGCAGGAAATGTCAAACAAACACTTTCACGTATCTTATTAGTTTAATAATGAGACTGTTAACATGCCTAAAAATTGAATCTGAGGAAATGTGAAAAAACAGCATACCTTCTAAAATAATGGCACGATTATGCTGATTTACGAACTCGACCTGCATTTTAGTAAAATTGACCACTCCTGTGACTTTCATGACAATTGGCCCATCTGTTTTTCTTATATTGTGTTTACAGTGTTGCATATATGCTGAAAAGTGTAAAAAAACAGCATAACTAGTAAAATGGTGCCCCGATCATGCCGATTTTCGAACTTGACCTGCGTTTTAGTAAGATCAATTACTCCTGTGAGTTTCATGACAACAGGTCTATCGGTTTTCCTTGAAATGTGTTAACAGTGTTGCATATATGCTGAAAAGTGAAAAAACAGCATAACTACTAAACTAGTGGCCCGATCATGCCGATTTTCGAACTTGATCTGCATTTTAGTAAGACTGATTACTCCTGTGAGTTTCATGACAACAGGCCTATCGGTTTTCCTTGAAATGTGTTTACAGTGTTGCATATGTGCTAAAAAGTGAAAAAACAGCATAAATACAATAATGGCCCGATCATGCTTATTTTCGAACTTGACCTGCGTTTTACGAATATTAGTCAGCTCTGTAAATATAAAGCCAAAAAGTAAAACTGTCTTCCACTTATGGTGTTAACGCTGAAAGTGTACGGCGACGGCGACGGCGACATGATCGGCGACGACAGACGCAGGTGATGGCAATATGTACAGACACATCTGTGTCTGTACATAAAAAGAAATTTCAAATTGAAAAGCTGATAATTTTGCGGTTTTCTTTTATCCAATAGCCAGTGTGAACTGTGCCCCAGGGTTTTCGCATATTTAGTACATGTACCATCAACCTGTACGAAAAGCAAATTATTTTCGAACGACAAAAAGTGCTCCTTGGTAAATTTTATAACAAATTCGGTTTTGTTTATTCATTATTTTTTCTTCTTTTCTCGTTTGCATTTATGCTTGTGCATATAAACTGATTTGTTTAAAAAAAACTATTTTGAATGGGTTTATATCTAGGCAGTTCAACAGCTACGGCTGATGCACTGAGATTGGCCAAGAAACATTTTGATCAACATGGAGTGAGGGATAATGTAAAAGTATTGTGGGTCATTACTGACGGGCAGTCAAACAGAGGCGGGAATCCAAAAATCCCAGCAGACGAGCTGAAGAACAATGGTTAGTGGTTAACATAAACGCAATCTGGAATGTGACGTTCACTAAAATGTATTAGTAGATTGTTGAAAACTAAACCAAACGAACATGATTTCAGTGTTAAAATACCGTTACATACAATGTTACAAATCCCTACAATGACTGGATAACATTCTTCAACGTTAATAAAACAGTAGGATTCTCTTAAACACATTTCAAAATGAAGTGATAAGACCTAAAATAAAAAAGGTCCGAAGCAAGACGGGAACACTTTGTCTTAACGAAAAGCGCACGCGTACAGATTTCTTTTTATTTGTTTATTTATTTATTTATCCTTTAAATTAATTAATCTAACTATTATTTCTTTATTTCAGATGTAGAGATTTGCGTTGTAGGCATAGGAGACAGAATAGACTGGGACGAAATCAAGGACATTGCACTGCCTGACTGTTACTTCGACATGGAATCGTATGAACAGATGCTACAAATCACAGTGATAGCACGGTCAATGGCCAGGAAAGAGGCTGCTACAAAAGCTTCACAGGCCAAGAGGGCGTGGACACTCGCCGTAAACAAGGCAAAAACGGCCACGGTGGCAAAAGCAAAAACGGCTCAGGTGGCAAAAGCAAAAACGCCGTCAAACGCTGCAGCGCTGGCGAAAGCGGCTGCGGCAGCAAGAGCGAAAGCGTTGGCCAGAGGAAGAGCGATCGCAATATCAAAGGCCAAAGCCGCTTCGACAGCGATCGCAAAAACGTTTGCGAAAATAGATTTGATGGCAAGACAACAATAGCGTTACTCTACGTATTGGAAAATTAAGCAAAAGGTGCAAGCCTATCAAAAACGGTGGATATAATTTCTACGAAAAACTTTCTTTTTGAGATAATAATAATTGAAAAGTTATCCAACTGTCCCAAAACTGCCAAAATATTCTTATTCCACGTTTAAACAAGTATCAATATCTTCAGGTGAATAACAAAAGGTTTATATTGCTAACTTCCATGATAATGCTCTGGTGTCATTGAGAACTATAATGGTTCAGCTGCCTTTTCGAACAAGGAAGTAACAATATATGTATGAGATGTGCAGACAATAAATAGAATTATAACAACTGAGTTCATTTGTATTGCTCCATAAAAATATTGATGTTTTATTTCAATTGTATATTGTCAAAGGAATTAACTGTACTTTTCCCTTTTCAATTCGTAATCATATTCAAGCCTTATGCCCTATCTGAATAATATATAATCATGTTGCATATTCTGACAAAGAGAGAGAGATATAAACCTAATCAAGAGTAATGCTTCATACAAATCCATTCCAAGCAAATAAATAAACAAATTAACTAAGAAAGAATAATATTGAAAAAAAAAAAAAGATAAATTCATTAACTAAAAACAAAAAATGAATACTTCTTTCCTTATATTGCCTACATGTACACCACTACATGTATGTAAATAAAAGAACTACATGACTAACGATGTAATCGAAGCAGAAAAAAAAAGCAAATAGTTTTAAATACTGCAAAAACTTATGTTGCCACCCTTAAACCCATGGCACACATTTATCAAAATGCAAAGCAAGGTCTCTATCCTGTACTATGACCAGACAAAACACAGCATGATTATTGGGAAAAAAAACATTAAAATTAATAATTGTAATATACAGAATGGTGGCCTAATTTCTGAAATAAAGTCTTACTATTGCTATTGTGCTGCATTAAAAAAAACTTACTCCAGAGCTCTTACATATGTATGCACCAGCAATGGTTAGTGCATCTTTTTATTCATTACACTTTCTTAAAAACAAATATAGAAATATATAACATATCAGGTGGATGAAAAATAACACAAAAGAGATTTGATATTCACATTTCTTCAACTAAACGTGCATGAAATAGTTGACAGATTTTGGCAAATTAAATTTTTTAACAAAAATTACTGAACTTTCAATTTAAAAAAATCTGTTCTTATTTACACATTATTCCTCATTAATTTATGATAACAGCTCAAGTTTGACAATTACAATTCAAACCTACATTGATAAAATATTCTTGGTTAACATATAAGCAGGAAAAAAAACAATAGTTCATTGCACTTGGGTACTGAATGTGCTGACAAAGATCCATCTCAATATTTTGCCATCAAAACAGCAAAGTTATTAAAACTATATTTTAATTTAAGTTTGTAATATCCATGCTGGTGGCCTAAATTTTGTGAAATATAGCAAATATAGAAATATATAACATATCAGGTGGATGAAAAATCACACCAAACAGATTTGATATTGATAATTTCATATTTCTTCAACTAAAGATGTTTGAAAAGGTTGATAGATTTTGGCAAAGTAAATTTTTTCACTAAAATTACTGAAATTTCAATTAAAAAATCTGTTCTTATTTACACATTATTCCTCATTAATTTATGATAACACAACTCAAGTTTGGCAATTACAACAGAAACCTTCATTGATAAAATATTCTTGGTTTACATACAAGCAGAAAAAAAAAACTCTAGTTCATTGCACTTGGTGACTTAATTTGCTGACAAAGATTCATCTCAATATTTTGCCATCAACAATAAACAGTTTTCAGTCCATAACACAGAGCATGTTCTTACAATTTTACTGTCGCTGACCAGGCGCCAGTTCCATCATGGAGAAGTGATTGGTCACTTGCGAGGGCACCTCAGCCAGGACTTGTTTGGCCAGTTCTATTGGGTTCTGAAGGACAGACTGACCATTATGTGAAACCGCTCTCTCATTTTATTTTCAAAATGTCTCAAAATAAACTATCAATAACATTAAAAGTATGAAGTAGAAACATACTCACAAATGTAGAAAAATATTATAATCATAACAGTGATCCTATAATATATCTAAATATCAGATCTTACAAGCTTCACCTAAAATATATATTCACTTGCTTCCAACTGTTAGTATAAAACTGAACATTAAACAATTATAATTTTTTTCAAAATTAGTAGCTGACTACAGCTACACTACTTATTAGAACAATCACCAACAAAGTAACTAGTTTCAAGCAAAATATAAAAGCAAAATATAACCCGAACTTTGTAAGAAATTCAACTCTTAAATTTGAACATCTGGATGCACCAATTTTTACTGACAGTAAAGCAGGCAGAAGAAACAGGGTTCTCAAGAAACATGTCAGTCTATATTTTGTGACAGTCATCACCCATCATATATGACTCGATTCATATGGATGGGAGGGGCCTTATATGATGGACATGTCTATCACCTATGTATTGACAGCCGAAGGGGGCGGAACTTCTGGAGCTACGCCCATCATCCTGTAATATTGCACAACTTGTTGAGGAAGCTCTGCCAAGACATTTTTTGCTAGTTCTGCAGGAGGCGCCTGAGAGAAATCCAAAGATACCCAATTAGTAAGCAACATAGAGGAGAACAATATCTTTCTCTCTCTCTTTTTAATTTTCTTCAAATCACATTTTCGCGAAATGAACAAGCATGGGATAGTTGAAGTTGAAAGTAAAAAGAAAATCAACAATTTTTTTTCAATGGGGCAGCTGAGACGTAAAAGGAAAATTATTCTACTTTTGAAAGAGCTGACATTGAAAAGTAAAAAGAAAATCAAGTGTTTTCTTTCTGGAGAAAAATGACTCACAAGTTGAGAATTAGAGATGGAATAATAGGTTAAAGGATTCCAATTGTAACAATTAAAAATTCTGCAAGATGACGTATAGAACCATTACCTATCAACAGCTTTTCTCATTTTTGAAAATCAATTTTTTTATAAGAATAACATGTCATAAGTCCAAAGGAAAGCAAAAAGGATTTAGAAGATGAAGCAAAAGCCTTTATGTATGCTGCAAAGGTAATCAAAATATTAACTTTTTTTGAAAACAAAAATCAACTTCAGGCATTCATTAGATATAACAGGCATAGAATAAGTTATTTTTAAAAAAAGAAGACTTACCTGTTGAAACCTCCTGAAAGGCACAAACTGCACAATATCTCTTCGTACAGGCTCCCCACGAGCAGAGCGTAAAACTCCATCATCTCCATCGAGAAAGTTCATAGCGGAGAAATCTGCGGCGCCAACCCCAACGATGATGATTGACATTGGAAGTCCGGATGCATACACGATGGCCTCTCGTGTCTGGTCAAGATCTGTGACCACTCCATCAGTGATCAGGAGAAGAACAAAGTAACTCTAAAACGAAGTAAATTTACTGCGTGTACTACATGTTTGTTTCTGAAAATGATTAGTTTCCCCATCCCGGAAATGTATACCACACAATAAAAAGGGTCTGAAACTCAGCATTACATAACAGCAGAGATATGTTAAATAATAAAGTGCATAGCAAGTAACCTCTGCCCCCATGGGCAAGTTCAGGGATCTTGAGGTCATCATTTTTCAGAAATCATTAAAACCCAGGGTACTTTACCTTGGCTCCACCCTGCTGGTGTGCTGCTAGGGCAAAGTTGGCCACATGGTAGATCACAGGGGCTATGTTGGTGGGACCATATAACTGGACTTGACTGATACAATTCTTGTAAGCCTCTATGATGCCATGGACACCTGAATTATACAAAATGGGTTGGTTTTTTTTTACTAACAGGTAAATTGGCAGAAAATATTGCTAGGAACATCTGTGTCTGTACATAAAAAAAAGAATAACATACCGAGTTATGCAATAGTTTGAAAAGCCCTAAGCTTGCATATGAGAGTGGCTTTCAAATTCTTTTTAAGACTACAAAAGCAGAGAGGTTTTACCATTAGGCATATTAAAGGGACCAAAACACACGCAGAGATAGTTTAAAAGTTATGAAGTTTTCAATTTTGGTACAATATAATATCTACCACCTACCACACTTTTGAAAATGTAGATCCAACAATCTTGGCAGACATTGTGGTACCGGGACAAAACTAATGTGCTTCCAAAGCACAGGCTGATGGTACAAAAATAAATAAATAAATAAATAAATAATTAAATAAATAAATACCTTTTCCTGTTGCTAGGCATACCCACCTGCACATTCCTGTTGCTAAGCATACCCACCTGCACATTCCTGTTGCTAGGCATACCCACCTGCACATTCCTGTTGCTAAGCATACCCACCTGCACAGAAAGGATTCTGGAGATTGAAATTGAGGGCAAACTCATGGGAGACCTGATATTCTGGAGGAATTTTTGCACCAAATCCTAAAGCTGGAAACATTTTATCACTGAAAAAAACAAACAAATAAACAAAAATAATAATTATAATGAAAGTACAGAGCAATGTACATTACATTCATGCTAAACAATTTTAAACAAATAAAACTTGTACGATTTCTTTAATTAGCACATTAAACATTCACTAAATTAATTGAACGAATTAATATTCCCAAGTGAATTAAGAAGCTAAGGAAATTATTTAATGACTTACAGCTTTTAAATTTCCCCTATTTACATTTTTTTCTGAATGTGGATTGTTTTACCATATGATATTTTTTTAAAAAAACACCGACTGCACCAACCTATCATAGTCTTGTATCACTGCCCCTACAGTAGAAATAGCCTGCATGTACTCATTGGGCTGGTATGGGTTAATATAGTGAAGAGAGGACGCATTCTTAGGGTCTCCGTTTGATGCAGTGAAATCAACCCCAACCTGACAAAGAAATCATCATATAAATATACCATTGTACCAATAGTCTGTTCTTTCTTGCTTCATTTACTGATTAATTTACTGGTATATTAGATTAAGCAGAAAAAGCAGCAAGACAATAAGGCAAATTTATAATGAAATTTTAAGCAACAAGACCCAGGTGAATATCTGTAAATCAAACTTAAAATTTTAATTTCTTGGGAATCACCTAGTGCTGTGATTCATGAAATTCAACAAAATGATATTTCTTGATACTGTCACCAGAACAAAGATATTAACTGCACATTCTTTCCATGCGCTTGATATTAACTATACTATTAATACCGTAAAATTGATCTGCATCCCTCCAAACACATAATCGAGAAAGGAGTATTCTTTGGTTATCTGAAATTTTATGACAGAAAAATTATTAGCAATATATTAAACTTTACATCATGCACAACCTATAATAACATAAATGGAAAAGACTTTTTTCAAATTGTTAAATTCTAGCTGTGACTATACTACTTCATGTAATACCATTTTCAAACTATTTCTTTTGGAAATGTGTTATCATGTATCACTTACTCTTTGCTCTGTCATTTTCAATTTATATCCTATTAACTCATTTCAACTGCCCATTTTGGGTTTGTTATGGAATGTTATAAGAACTGTTTGATGTATTTCTCATACTTGCAGGTCCATCTTTAATTCTAGTTTCTGTTATCATATATTTTAGATCCTACATTTCATAATACCTTAGCTTCTGTGAGATAGATAAGCCCAGAGTTATGGTAGTTCTTCTTCTTAGCTTGTTTCTTTGGATTGATTGCTGGCCACTCAACCTATAATAATAATAATAATAATAATAATAATAATAATAATAATAATAATATGTATATCAATTTCATTTAAATGATTATTTCCAGATTATTATACATAAACAGAGAAAAAATTTGTTCAATGTGCAGTTCAGGCCTAAGAACCTTGGTCCCAGTTTCACAAAAAAAAACTTAAGTCAGGTTCCCTGGCTAAGAACTTAATTACCCAGGTTACATGGTCACATGGGCAAGTCTTACCCTATCAGGAGCAGTGTAATAGCTCTCTCATGGAAATCATAGTCAACTGAGTCAGGTAACTGACTTCAGTTTTTTTTTGTAAAACTGGGGCCTGAGTTTCAATACACTGACAGTGATTAACCTGGACAAATAGGTTGCTGACAGAAGTGTGAAGTGTTTGTATCACACCAGTTTGTCCTTACACAGCTACGAAAATTGTACACAACGTTCCCTCTTCATTTGCACACAAACAAATAAATGGAGGTATGGATTAACTTTGATGGATGGATATAACACAGATGGCTTATCTAGAATATTGTTGTTATGATAGTAGTGGTAGTGAGAGGCACAAGGATATAAAAAATTTACCCAATGCTTTGTTCAACAAATATAAAGCAGTTTATGAGGACAGTTTCACTGTTATGTATAGTCCAAATGGATTGGGAATAAGTGTTAAGTCGCTCTCTTTTTTTTTTCTTTTTTTTTTTTTTTTTTTGGGGGGGGGAGGAATAGGACTAAGCCTGTGGTAGGGATGGGGCACTGTGCCTGGTGTGCCCCCTGGTATTTAATTAATGGATATGGCCATAGTAATCTACAACAAAATTATCAATTCTTCAAATTAAAAACAAGAAAACCCTGTATGCTTTGAGTATGTGATAATTCAATCAGTGATTAAAAGACTACCCATTGATTCCCAAGCTAAGTTAGGTGACAGGTAAACAATCCAATCAATGCCCTCATAAAACCAAACAAAAGTTGTTTACAAAGTTGCCATGGTTACAAATGCAAACAGGGATATCGCTGCTAAGGCCATAGTCAAAGTCAATAAGCATGTCTGAAAATACAAAAGACTAAATATGTAGCTATTCTACAAAGACATTTAACAAATATGTTGACAATCATACCAAACATATCAAATAGACATAAGACTATAGCATAGAGGGTAACGCCCATAGTGCATTTATTTTTTATGACTGTTTATAATGAACATGGAGTTACGGCCAAGAATACTGCCTAACAACCGGTCACAACATCTACGCATGCACCTGTACTAGCCATATTAGTGGCACCAGGTGCAAATCATTCAGATATTATTTTTATCAATATTCTTATCATTCTAGCCAAACATTCAATAGACAATTCAATTCTAGACTGTAAAAAAAATTGTAGATCAAGTACGCTTCACTGTCTCCAAGCAAAGCATGACATCTTTAATTCATGCTCTATATGCATGGACACCTAATAAATTATTATCTTGCATGGTTACTACAACTATGCCGGGTGTTTATCAGCAGGAGAGTTGTTAGAAGTCCAGGCGTTCTTAGTGACATCTGTCAACCAAATAACTTTAAGTGTGTGTCACAGTGCTGTGTCAATTTAAAGGTAGGTTAACTGGTAAATTATGTCCATATTTTTAATTACCTAGGACACAATTAAGTGTTTAATGTGTTGTGTTAATATGAAATAAACACACACACAGGCTTTACATATTAAGGGTATGTAACTGCAGGTATGCTATCTTAACTTTGATCCTGTCATAAAAATACATAGTAATGATACATTATCCTTCATAAGATTAAAATATTTCTAGGAAAATTTTACCCATATTATATTATTAAATTGATTGCTCCCCCAAATTTCTTCCAGATATACAATGTTAATAAACATACTGGTATTCATGTCAGTATTTATTTAGAGGGAAAATAGGGATAATTTGTTTCTTAATAAAATCATTATCAAACAGGCTGGTTATAACACTAAAATATATTAAAATATGCCTCATAATCAAAAATATCCTTCATAAAAATACCATTCACTGTTTTTTTTTCGGATATATATGAACAACAGCATGCACTAACTGCACTGGTTTAAATACAGGACAACCTTTTCTATGCAGACCCTTTCACTTTTGTGTTCTTTAAACAATACCTAATGCACAAAAAGCTATGACGGTTCAAAGACTGAAAGCTATAGATACTACAAACTCAATCTGAGGACTCAAAGGTAAAAAACAATGAATATGTATGTCTTAAAAAGCTCCGCCCCCTGACCTAAATGCCAGTGTAAACTACGAGCCACAACTGGGTCAAATTGATTCAGTTTAAGTTCACGCCCTGTAGTAACTGAAAGCTGGCAACAAGCAACACAGCAACTGTGGCACTGAAGAAGCAACGCCAGGTAAGATACTGATGCTGAATCACAGTTATTAATTTGTATCAAAATTGAAATTTAGTGTTACAATGTATGAGGTGAATAGAACCTGACATATTGTAAGCGGCTTTTTACTATGAGGCATTCAGAAATTAAGGCACTTGTCTCTATATGAAGATGTGTTTGCATGTGGGTGGGATGGTGAATGCAAACAGTTGCACATGTCAGTGTACATGCATGTGAGTGTGTGTGTGTGCAGGAGTGTGAGTATGAAGTCCAATGTGTATGCATGTGTGTGTGTGTGTGTGTGTGTGTGTGTGAATGTGTGTGAGAGAGAGAGAGAGAGAAAGAGAGAGAGAATTTGAACATACATAGCTTCTATAAGAAAGAAAATATATCTATAGCTCCTCTTAAAATTGCCTGGTCACATCAATTAGTCCTTTTACTGTAATAACATTGGAAAAAAACACTTGTTATTTTACTTGGTAAATGACTATCTGTATAATCAATCACTTCTAAATACAAAGTGCTTAGTAATAACCAAGTGCTCAGTGATAAGAATTGTTAATATTTCCTAGTAAGCATGATTTTCAAAACAGCTAGGATTGCATATAAGGATTAACTTTTCCAAAAGTTTTGTGTACTCCTACTCCATCCAAAATTCCTTCTACTATTTAAGATACACCAAAGTGCTCAGTGATAAACAAGAATTTCCTTTTCATGAACTAGTAAGCATGTTTTTCAAAACAGTTAGGACAGAGGAAATTACATATAAGGCTTAGCATTTTCTAAAGCTTTGTGTATTACTTCCTATCCCCCCCCCCCAAGTCTTCCTACAATTTAAGATATAGCAAGTTTCTATTAGTGCAGTTTTGGGAGTTCTTGGATCAAACTTGATAAGGACCAACACTGAATTGAGTGTATAAATAAAATTCCCTTTGGCTTCAGTTGGAAGTTCAAATTTACCTTCACATTTAAATTATGGTGGACAACCAATATATGATGTGACAAACCACATGCAGAATTATTTAAGAGAGAGAGAGAGAGAGAGAGAGAGAGTAACCATGGTCTCTAATCTAAAAAACACAATTTTCAGAAAAAATAGTCAGATATTTGGTGGTTCAAACTGGTATTATCATTCAGTGTACATGTATCTTAATTTGCACTTGCCACACACTACAGTCATAAAAGTCATATCCTCAAGTCATTTAGCAGTGACAGAGTTCATACTATTTATTCTGCTTATCATCTGTAGGCGTTTAATACCAAACATACCAACCATGTGCATGTGGCATTAAAGTTAATTAATGGATATAAAACCTGGGGTCAAGGCCAAGGTCGAGGTCAGGTCTCTGATGAAACTGTGCTTATCAAATATAAATAAAATCAGTTCAGGAACCTGCATAAATGTATAAAACAAATAATTCACTAAATATGATCATAATTTATAAAGTCTGATATTATGAAAGTATGAACAGGTATGCCACCATTTTCCCCAATTAATCCACTAAAAATTATTTTAAAAATTTAAAAATTTTGTTTTTAATTTATATAGTAAACTACTTTTAAATAAATAAAATGGCTAGCAGATATTGTATTTCAACATTTCAAATATTTTTCTGCACATAATTCTCCATAAATCTCAACTCATGCATATATTCAACATGTACAGAAAGCTACAGAAGAGCAAAAATGTTTTTAAAAATTCAAAATACGCATCCATAAAAATACCTTCTGGCATGCTATGTGAGCATTTGTGGCTGTAAAATTTTACCAGCATGAGTACAGAGATCTAAATCCTCCAGTTAATCAGATCTTCATTATGTTTATCTTTAGAAATGTTCATACCAATAATGCAAATGCCAGCTCAAATGTAGAATATTTTTTCCGGCTTAAATTAAAAAAAAAAATTGAATTTGTAACAGATTCTGTTATCGTTTGACTACATTCTGTAAGTAACATGTAGTTAATTAACTTATACTAGTAAATGCATTCCACTGAGCCTTATCATGAGCCTACACATTATGTTTTTAAAGCTGCCTCTGCTTCCATATTTTCAGTTTGGTCTACATGTATATGCATATGGTGATCAGTTGTTTTTGATATTCACCACAATACCAAACCACTTCACCATGTTGTGCTCCTTTTATCATCAGTCAGTAATAGAGTGCCAGGAAGTTGAGAAAAAAAATATCCACATAATCTGCAGGTTCAGTATCTTAGCTTTCAACAGCACCAGTATATTATGGAGTAGTCCATTTGAGAAGCAACAAGGAGAGAATAGATAATATGCTGTTGACAGTTATAGAGTCACTATATGGCTGACTAGAGTAATGGGGGATAAGAAATAAATGGTCATAATCTGTATGGTCTGATAGCTCACAACAGTACGTATATTAGGAAGTAGGCCCATCATGCAGAGACTGCAGGAGAGAAGAGATAGAATAGTGTAAGGGCGTATTCCCAGAGCTTTTAGATCGATCTATCCCCGCAGGGAGTCTCACTAGATTACTGTCAGATAATCCGGCTTGAATGTCCGTCCCGCCTACAACAAGCTGTAAGGGGGTAATTAACTATCATGCCTGGTCGGCTGACAGTTATTCAGCGTGAACCCCCAGGGAGTTAGGTCGATCTAATGTAGATCGATCTAATCTCTGGGAATGGGGTCTAAGGCACATCAGTTCTGTTTATATCTGTGCAAGGTCTCGAGGGACTGCAGAACAAGTTACTTAACACAGCTAGTGCAAGGCATACAAAAATTTCAAAAGAAATCAGCTGCGGTGTGTTTGCTGAATCAATAACCTTTTCAGGGCATAGACACGCAGATTTCAAAGGCCTTTATTTACAAGTAACAAAATGCAGTGCACTGTTGTTATGAGTTCCCATTCATATTTATAAACTAACATTCAATATCTGATTGCATGGTCAAACCTTATCTACTAAAGAATTTCAACCAAATAAAAAACCAAAGGTTAACTGTACTAATGAAATTATTTAGCAGACATGATCCTAGGTTTTACAAAAAACCTCTGAACATTTATCATGGGACCCAACACCTAACCTTGACAAATCGCAGGAACCATCAGAATTGAATTAAAAAAAGCGGAAATCTACTTTTCAGCAGAAAAAGCTCATGTCTGATTAAGTTATATTTGCAAAAAAGGTCATACTGCACATGAAATCACAACATGTACCCCAGTAGCTACATAACCCTTAGTTCCACGATTATTAATATATATTGAAAAAATAGCTAGCATAGCATCGATTTCAACACAAATAATATAACAGGAAAGCCCTCCTTGATTCTGATCAGTTTGTCATATAAATTTCAACTGTATGATATTTATACCAGCATTCCTTCTAACTTCTTGAAAACTCCTCAAAATCTGGCTATGTTTAGAGATGTACCAGGCTTGGTTCAACAAAAGAACTTCAAACTAAAAGTGAAGCTACATGTAAATCAGATGTGAGAAAAAATCAGGAACAAAACCTAAAGTTGTACACAAAAAAATAAAGAAAGATCAATTGGTCTAAAACAATGACAATTACTTTGATCTCATAAAAAGCTGCAATATTTAATTGAAGTGAACTACTTCTGATTAACCTTGGGTCAAAGCCCACTAAATACTTAGTCTAAAAGTTAAGACCAACTATCAAGTCTAAAATATCTCTGAGCCAACTGGCCCCAGGTAATGGCCACCCACCTGCTGTGATCTCTGTGGTCCAATCACCTGTCCAGCTGTGGCTAGCCTGGGGATAGCACAGCCCGGAAGGAAACTAACTTCACAAAAGGAAAAGAAGCTATATAATAACTCCCAGGGCAATGCCCTATCCATACCAATCCTGTGTTTCAGAGATGACTGAAAAACATGTGCTCCAATGCTGCCATTCTAAAAACCCTTACTTATTGAAACAATAGGGTCTGCTTGCAATTTTTACAGAAAAAAATTGAAGTATCTCTTTAGGACTAGTCCATCCGCATTAATTTCATTAAAAGGTCCATGTTCTTGTAAAATCCATCTGCAACACTAAATTACTGATGAAAAGGAGTTAAAATTCTCCAATCATCCTTAACCTTTTCATTTTTAATTAATTAACCATTTTTCTTAAACACATTTAATAATTCCAATTCTCTATTTGTGTGCTTTGCTGAATATAAATAACACGTACCAGTCTAAAAATACATGAAGGCTACATATAAATTATCAATAGCTTCACAGCTAAACCCGCACACATATGAATTAACTGCTCCAGTTGAGACCTTTACAGTTGCCTTTGATGTTTTCTGCCTTGTTTAGTTTTTAAACTAAATATTACATTATGTTTCCAGCAAAGAATTCCCTTGGCTAAGTTAAGCACTAAAAGGGATCACAACAGTTTCTAACAAGACACCTTCTTCAGAGAATATGCCCCCCCCCCCCCCCGTTCCCCCTTCTCTCTTCCCCCCCCCCCCCCCCCCCCAGCATTTGGCAAAACTCTGTCCTTTTCAGATAACTTTCTCGTGGACTGGATAGATGCTAATCCAAGCCATCAAATTATAAGTGAGCTCTGCGCCTTTACTTATGTTCATATACAATAATAATGATCACAGTGCAAGCATTCAATTTTCTAAATGTATAAGGTATGAGGCTAGTCTCACAAGAATAATTTAAGACCAAAAGTTGGTCTTAACTTTTAGTACAAAGTTTTAGTTTGCTTTACAGCAAGATAAATAAGCAGTTATCCATAATAAGTGTTATGTAATCAAATGTTTCACCTTTTTATGAGAAGAAATTATCAGAAGTTTTAGCTTATTTCACTTATAACTGTAACAGCTTATTTCACTCCTGCATTGAAGTAGGCCTAAGTTTTCAGTCTCAAGTCTTATATGAACCCCTCCCCTGAGTGATACCACATTTAATTAGTTCAGAATCAAGAATTAGGAATAATAAGAAGCTCCTGCCACTAATGTAAAATTCTATATACAAGACTGAATGTAAATATACACAGTGCTGAGAAAGTATGTAGTTACTAGTATGTACGCATGCTAAGTATATTTACATAGTGCACACTATTCTAGATAGATTTAGACGGAATATAAATTATATTCAATAGATTAGGAAATTATCTAAGGATTTCTCGATATAAAACAAAAGCTGCCAAGATAACCCCCTCGTTAATGCTGTTTAAAATATCATGATATAAACTTACTTTAGCTAACAGACTTAAATCAACTCCTTCCATATATTACTGGGAACCATTATCTTTGGAAATGGGTGCTAGATATGCTGTTGAGATGGAGAATACATGTATGAGTACTTATAAAAATGCATATATTAACATAAATGTTTGATGTTCCAATGCTTTGATGGCCAAAAAGCTTGGATTTCCTTGGCTACACTAAGAAAAAGAGATAAAAACTATATTTCTATGTACCAGTAACAGAAGATACTTATGTTAGAAATATGTGCACTAGTACATCAACATTTTTGTCGAACTAATATTTTGATGACCCAAAAAATAACATTAATCCTTCAGCTCGCTGTGCCTTGCTACCTACGTACACAAAAATACTAAAAGAAGTTTCCTGTGGCAGAAGCAAAAGTTAATATTTATGCAGTCGTTATTCTCTTGTATTAGATGATTATATTTTATTCCTATAAAGACCTCTCTTCATCATCTCTCTCATCCAATATCTCTTTCTCTGATTACTTATTTAGAGACTGTTTTAAAACTAAAGACATCATATCATGTTCAAACTTTTTTCAAACAGCTACTTTCACACACACATGCAGAGAGAGAGAGAGAGAGAGAGAGAGAGAGAGAGAGAGAGAGAGAGAGAGAGAAATTCATTACAAACAAATATATACTCAAATTACCCAAGTATTCCCACCACCCTTAAGCCAAAGATGCCATTCTCATGTGTCAACTTGTCTTATAAAGTGTCACACATGTAGGTGGCTGGCTGTAAACCTGGTGCATTACTCCAGGGCATACAGCATACCACACCTACACACCACCATGTACTTGCTATATGTACAGTACTAGTTATATCTCTGAATGTATTTTCCCTATTTAAATCTCTGTGTGGATTCTAAAATAAAACACATTTCTCATGAAAAATGTCATTAAATGTGCAAATGTGCATTGAGAATAAAGACTTTACAATATTGAATAAAAAAAGACTATAATATTGTCAAAAAATTACAATGTGATCCTGTATGAAGTATGACTTTAAAACCTAAGGTAAAATGCCTAATTAATATCATTTCAAGCAGTAGCTTGTGGAATAACATGTGAAAAAGAGAAAAGGGATCCTAGCTATATCAAAGTGTATATATATCATTGTTCTTCAGAATATGCCTGGTTTTCATATTTCAGGATCTTAAATATTTAATTCAGAATCATAAACAACATGTAAAATGCCTGCTTGGAAAACCACACTGCACAACGTATAAAGTAATTACATGTACTTCAAATTTTCAAACGCCACACTCATTTCAGTATTTGATTTTATCAAAATTTATCATTATTATTCACTTACTAAACTATACATTTACTTAATGCCAAGGAGTTAATTTACTTTTCAAATTTGAAATCAACCTTTTTCAGTTATTTTAAAATTAAACATTATTTTGGAGAATATGTTTGAGTTCTTTTGTTCACCGAGTACATATATCATTCATCAGATTGCTATTTAATGATAGTGCAAATGCTCATTTATATCCAGGGCCCAATTCAGCAATGACCTAAAACCTCAAGGCTAATAGTGTTATTGCTGTTATATTTAACCTTTTATCTTAGTGAGTTTACTACATGCATATTAAGTAGGTACTAGTATGCTTTCATGACTTTTGTAAAATGCAACATTTTTATTCAGTGTGGTGACAGGGCAAACACAATTTGTACCATTCAAATATTGACTGAAATCTATCTTCCATCAATATTTAATTTTATTTTTATGATGTACTCATATTAAAATCAAGTTTTTTTTCTAACGAAAAATCCATTTTTGTGGCAAAAATCAAATTAAGCATAATGTCTGTTTTTATTCATTTTCAGACAACACAAAGTTTAAGAGCCAAGTTGAAGGTCATCAAGGTCACTTCAGGTTAAAGTCACCAAGGTCATTCAAGGTCAATTAACTTATCATGGGTCAAGGAGAAGGAAGTGGAAGAGGCGACCTATGCCCTGGAATATTGTGGGCTATTCTATGGCTTCTAATTCTCTGGTTTGCGGCATGGCCAATTGCCTTTTTTATCGCCTGGCTGTACATTCTTCTTCTACCATTCCAAGCCTGCTGCGACTGCATTAAACCAATCAATGAGGCCCTCTTCAAGGTCGTGAGCTTGCCCTTGACCTGTGCAGAGAAAATGGTGGCCATGGAGCCCCTGTGTGGATAGGAGGCATGGTCACATGACACCATCACTCAAAAGACCTCATATTTCTTTTAAAAACACGCTTGCTTTCATCTACTCTGAAGTTCCAAATAATCTATATATAAGGTGAAACTAATCACTTCTATGAAAAACTAAGGAAGAAAAATGACAAATTAGCATAAATACTGAGAAGCTTGATCTATCAGGTTGGAAAATGTCTTATTTCACCATACTACGTCCAATGTATATCTCTACTGACTATGAGCAGAATACTGCTGAAGAAATCTCTCAGGAAATAACACCAAATCGACATACACTGTATATATTACTGTTACTGCTATTAAAAAGAGAAGTACTTTCTTCCATGAAGAGGATAAATAAGCCAAATCCATGCATTTAGCAGGGTCATTCATAATTCTGCTGCAACTATATTTTCATACAAATAATCGCTAGATTTTCATAGAAGAGGCATCCTTCGATATCACAGTTTTATACACTGTACTTCATCTTGGATAATGAATTTGGAAAGCTATAAGATGAATAAGAAAACTGCTCAATTGTTACCAATTATGCGACATCACAGGATCTGCATTGGATTTGAAGAATCTCTAAGACAGAACTTTCTTTTGGGAGTGAAAAGCTGACATGAACTTAACACAGAAATATTGGAGATAAATGTCAACTCATATATTTCGAATGATAACTCAGTGTGTTTCAGTATAAAAGTAAGAAATGTAATATTTTAACTATAATAGCCTATGAGTAGGATTACATTCAGTTGAATCCTAAAGATCATTCTGTTGGGTGGAAGATTTTTTCCAAAAAAATTGCTGATTTATCACTGTTTCGACTCCAAGTTTTCAGTTAAGGCAAAGCTGATCAGCTATTTTGCTTAAAAAGAGGTTTTGTAAAACTGCAAAAGATATGTCCTGTTTAAATGAAAAGTGCATAGTTTTATCTCTGTTTGCCTTTACAGCATTTTATTCTACAGATAATTGTTATACATCAACCATAGGGATCAAATGAGAGAATATTTTTGCATTTATAAATGTGCCTTTTTGTCCAAATGCTTTTTACTATTAAAATCCTTCATAAACTAGCATAACTTAGGGGGAAAATCAATTCTAGGACTATTTTGTATGTGGAACTTTTAATATTGAGCTTCATTTGAAATATTTTTCACTTTTTTAAAGGCATTATAAAAATTCCTCTCTAGTCAGCTTTTGCATGTAAAAATATAATTTTGTGTACGTTTAAAAAAACATTTTGAAAAACAGTATCTTAGTTCAAGATATCTAGCAAATGATTGAAACCTGAATTCATTAGGTATGTGCATCTATATCACAATATAGTATCATGTGAAAATAAAAGTCTCTTCAAAAACATACATGTATTATGTATTTCTAAAATCTTATCCTTTCTTATTTAGTACAAATAAAAGCTCTGACTATGTTTTGGTAACATCTGTTTACAATGAAGTGTCTGTATGAATCACCATATCCTATCTAATTTATTGCATGCAAATTCTTGTATGCATTATTACCAATATACCCAAAAACAATACACTGTATATTCTAGGATACAAGGATGTGTTTTATAGGGTATTAGTGAACTTGTCGGTGGTAGTACTGCATGTCAAGTTTTCCTCAGGATTTCACACAAACTAAAGGTTTTGATAATAGTACAAAAAGAAAAAAAAACATTTATCGAAACTTAACGTTGCAGACAACACTTACCTGACTAGTCTCAGCCTTCAGGAGTTCAGTCAAGGTCGTGGTAAATCCACCAATCAGATCATGGCTACCATCATCATCATGGTCATAACAGTCAATCTTGATGGAAGAAGGATTAATACACATTAACTACTATCAAATTCCAAAAATTGATAAAATGAACTACTAAAGGCAAATTAAGATTTTATTCAGAGTGCTTTTTAAATTTCCTGTAATCATTCAGTGTTTGCATGCATGAGGTAATACAGTCAACTTGCTCTCCAAGCCCAAGGTGATCTTATGGAAGCTGCATGCTTAAAACAATTTGATTCAATTGACAAGTGAAGTTATAACAGTATCACAAAACATTTTACATTACATGACTGAGTGCCAAAGTATAACATCCCATAATGCTAATTCTATCCCATAATAATGAAGACAGGCCTCACCTTGATCTGCAATTTTGGTTGATTGAAACACAGGGTGTTCAGATTCAGTTTAAAAGGTTTCCACGTGGGATTCAGGGTGTTCTTTCTAACCTGAAAAATATATGTCTAGTATAGAACATTACATTTTTAATTTTCTATTTTCTTAGAGCCAGCTTAACCCTACTATGTAAGAGTTAAAAATTCACTGCATGCTCATGCACAACAGGTGTATTTAAAAAACTGATACCTGTAAGGGGCTATATTATTTAACTCTGTACTAACAGCAGATAAAAGCCCAGTTGGATGTTTATTTAATGGAATTTAAAGGAGAAAAATTATTTTAGATATGCAATGTTAATGAATGCATTATCATTTTAATATTATTCTAATAATTTATAAATATCATACAGTATAGAAGACATGGGCATGCACACTAAGGCTAAGCAATTTGTGACTGATCTCTGTCCTATAAACTCTGAAAAACTGACCTTAACCCTCATTAAAATAAATAAATGGCCTCCGTATTAAGACCTCTAAAAGCTGACCTATGTCCAGTTAAATTTTAAATGACTGACCTCTGTTCTGTGAACTGGCTGCCACTGGTTATCACGTCCGAGACGACTGATCTCCAAAAAAGGATCTGACTTGCCCAAGAAGTCCTTAATAATACAAAAATTTAAAAGCATATTTTAAGATATTTTGTACTTCTTATCAAAGCAAGACATATTGAATGGTTTAAAATATCTGTTACAAATTCTATGAAATAATATCAATATTGTGGCACAAAAAAAAATGTTACTAAATGCTAGATACATTATTTTCAAATTTACCTGAGCAAATCACAGGAATAGAAAGGGTAATAAATTCTGGCATCAACATTTCCAATATTTGTGAGGAGTAAATGATACAATACAGTTTGGTAGAGTATCAAGTCAGAAACCATCTAAAAAGCCTATGTCCCTACATCAAACGTGATGTAGGCTTGTCACATAGGATAACGATGTAATACTGATAACTCACAAGAAGTATCTAATAATCATTGTTTACCAAGTATACAACATTTAAATAATCAAGAACATACCTTTTTATCAAGTTTTTCAGCCTTGAAAGATAAATTGATCATTTCATTATTGCTCTGAATTTCCTCGGCTCTGATCTGAAAAATAACAGAAACAATTTTTCTGTCAATTAAACCATGGTTTGAGCAGAAAACAATAGGCTGTGACCCATGTTATTTTCGAACTGTGTCAAGACGACTGACTACCCTGATTGGACAAGGGCCAATGAATATGATTATTTATTTATTTATTTTTGCAATATTGATCAAGGAGATTTATCTGTAAATATTTGTTTTAAAAGTTTTAATTGTCCTAAGATACGTTCAACAAGAAACAATTCATGCACTTAGAATGCATTCAAAATCCTGGCCTGGATTGCTTAAAAAGATTCTATTGCCAGATAAACTTACAATAATTTGACTTTTAATTGGTATTTTTTCCCACAGAGACAAAGGTTTGGTCATTGGATTCCCAGAAACAACCTGATAATACACGAACACACAAAACCATCAATTATATTATATTATATTATTAAATCAATTATATGCAAGTCTCTTTACAATATATATTTAAATGAAAGTAATCAAATATTATGCTATGTATGCAGTAATCATAATGTTATGTGTACAAAAAATGGACCAAACAACGGAGACAAACAACATAATAACTAGCATACAATTTATCATTCTTTATATCTTGAGAGATTAAATATTGAAACTGAATAAGAACTTTAGAAAGAAAGACAACAAATGTTTCAATTGGATGCATGTAAATGCACCTATGCAAAAGAGAGAGAGAGAGAGAGAGAGGGAGAGAGAGAGAGAAATTTACCTCTCCCAGGGTTGTTTCTAGCTGTCCAAGAAAATCATCATCATTCAAGGTAGATGTTTCATTATCTACATCATATATCATGAACTTCAATTTCTGTACTTCTTCAAAAAAGTAATCAACTTGAAAGGTTTTTGTAAATTTTGGATTCTGATCATTTTTTATCTTTTCTGTTCTTCCAACCTGAAATAACAAATTGAAAATAAAGTTTACTTTTGAAATAAAAAAAAAATCTATATATTTCCCTTTTACACATACTGATTGGAATTTCTTGTTTAAATGTCTTCAAAATTTCAAACAACTTAAAAAGGCAATTATATTGCTAACATGCCACAAAACATATTTCAAATAATTTTCGCCTTATTCAGGTTATATAAAATACATATCTATATAAAATCCAATATCAGTAAATATGATATAAACTTCCCTCATGTCATTACATACCTCAAACCATTTTCCTTGTTGTTGCATATACAGAGCACATAAAGGATCAGACTTTGAGGTGACATCCGCCTTTCTGAGGTCTCTGCATTCCACACGTATTTCCACTTTGGTGACACACAGTGCTGGGGGTGGCTGGGCCATGGCGTGGGTGCTCTAGCCTCTATGGAATCACAGGCTTATAATAATAATAATAATAATAATAATAATAATAATAATAATAATAATAATAATAATAATAATAATAACTAGAGGATCAGGGAGGCGATACTGCCTTCAGGTATTGTACTACCAGCTGATGTAAGCGCATTCATATGGAAAACAAACAAACAAACAAACAAACAAAAAAAAAACAAGGGATACCACCTCCAGTGTTGTGCTTGACAAGCTCTACGAGATGTAGTTAACAAGAGTTCTCTATTTTTTGTTGAAAATTACAATTTATAACAAAATCATGAGAAAAGTAAAAGGTCAAATCCAAATTTGTGAAGTGCGGTTAAAGGTGAAATTCAAGGTCACAAGAAGACTGGCAATTTATGAGTTCCTATTCAGCAGTATCTGTGGCCACATCTATGCCAGTTTTGGAGAAACAAGTGAAATAAAAGAAATAAGAGATAAAAGTTGCAAAGTTCAGTTCATGGTAAATAGTAGATTCATATTACTTGACTTTCTTTTCAAGTTCAACAGTAACTCTGGGCGTATCTCTGCCACATTTTGGAGATATAAGGGTCAGAAAATGTTGTTAAGTTCAGTTCATGGTGTAAAGTAGGTCAAAGGTCAATTTCAAGGTCACAGTTAGATTGCAAGTATATGACTTCCTATTCAAGTTCAATAGTAACTATGGGCATATCTCTGCCATGGTAAGATAACATTTTATCTTTATGCATTTGGGGCAGAGAATACTTGTAGAAATAATAGGTGCATGATATGAAAACGTGTCACAGAACTTAAAGGTGCAAAATCGTGCTTAATTTGCAGTCAATTTGTTTTGAAATACTGTACTGTATATGCTACATCGACCGCCAGCGCGACAAAGAGAATAAAGGGAAAAGAATTCCCCAGAGGCTATTAATTGTTGTCATGTGGAATTTTTGAGGGTGTTTTATGGTATGTACTCCAATTATAACAATGTTTTAGAGCCTTTGAAGGACCTTCATATCATGCACCTATTATTTCTACAAGTATTCTCTGCCCCAAATGCATAAAGATAAAATGTTATCTATGCTGGTGGTATAATAATAATAATAATAATAATAATAATAATAATAATAATAATAATAATAATAAAGAACACAACTATTTTAGAAGTTCAAATTCTGACTTCCTGGATTGGAGGTGCAATAAACTGGCTTCACAAGGGACCTTTTATATGGATCCCATTAGTTTTTTATCTCTAAGTACCTTGCATTAGTGTTATTTAAATTTTTTCCTTTCAACTTTTACACTACATTTACCTAGTGAAACATTTTTCATGGCAATATTTGAAATAAAATTAATCAATGAAATCGCCCTTAATTTAAAACCATAAAGTTTTTTTTTTTTTTTTTTTTTGCGTGGTATTGTCAAATTTAAAAAAAACTATTATTACTATGATTATGCAGTTCCAACAATAAATGTGTCAGAATTCACGTTGCGGGGTTAAACATAAAATCCTTGATTTATCACTGTTTACTTTCACTGAAGTCCTGAAGAAAGTTCCGGTTGGTTTTGACTCTTGTGCAAAGTAACTTTCCGAGGGATGAAGCGTTGACACAAAAATGTTTAAGGACAAATAAATACTAACCGCATAAAGCTGCTCGTTATCCTTATTGCTAAGGTTGGTGCGATTACCGTTGCTTATTTCCGCCCTAAAATATAAACTTCTTCTGTTGATGGTCCATCCCCCAAAATATAATCTAGCCTCCTATATTGAAGAATTTCTCCAAGACGGGCCATAATATTTGTGTGAGAATCAGTTGCCCCTAAAATTTTTTGTAGACCTTAGGCCAGAATAAGGCTCTGTTTAATTTAGATTTATTTTATATCAAAAAGACATGGTAATTGAACTTTATACATGTATATAATTTTAAAATTTTTTAATGTTGTAAGCGAGCGGAAGTAACCTCAAAACAGCGACGACTCGGGTGACGGGTGTGAAATGCGTCAAAATTTAGGCAGGATTTAATGAATTCCAATCATAATTCAGAAAAGAAAACACCAGACACAAAGTCGAATCATGAAAACTATCGAAGTAAAGGTAAGATGTATATTTCTTGACACAACAATCACCCATATTGTCCTTCTATCTACGATTGACAGCCGGCTAAATAATTTATGCCAATGATTGCCAGTCCTCATTTTTTTTCTTTTGTAAACAAAATGATATTCTAGCGGAAAATGACTACTTTTGTAAACCACCTGTATGCCAGTTCTATTTTTGAAACAGCAGAGACAGCATACTGCTCTCTTACCCTCTCTCTAAAACACACAGACACTCGCTATTAGTAATCGGAGATCATTTTCATTTTAGATGATCTCACAAAGAAACAGAAGGTAGCAGCAATCAAAAAGACCTTAAAGTCAGACCCTGTAGATGTAGATCGCCTGCGTCAGCTAGCCATCAGTCGTGGAGGACTGATAAATGACGAGCTACGAAGACAGTGTTGGCCTAAGCTGCTAAATGTCAACATATATGGCATATCAAAGAAACCAGGTAAGGGCTGTCTGAATAATCAGTAGCAAGAATTCCTTTTGCACTTTTTTCATTTTTTGTTATTATAATTGTTATTATTTATTATTAAAATTATTTTTGATGCATTAACTATTGTGCAGGAGTCTGAAAAATATAAGTTGAAATAAAGGTAAACAGCAAAAAAAAAAAAAATAATAATAATAAATAAATAAATAAATAAAAAGAAAAGAAGGAAAGAAAAGAAAAAAGGAAGGAAAAGCTGTTTCTGCAAGATGTGGCTGCATATATGTATGTAAACAAATAGCTTATAAATCAACATTCTATTTCTAAGTCAGGCGTAGGCAGAGGGTGGGTGGAGAAAGGGAAGCTAGTGTTAGAAAAAAATGCCTTTTTGTCCGGAAAAGGTCCACTTTGAATCAAAAGTTGGTCAACTTTTGTGTCAAGTTGGTCTACAAAGGAGGTAAAAGGGTTAACTTTTTGAAGTTGGAGAATCCCCTATGAAATTGTTTCAACGTCAGTATAAACATGTAGTAGAAAACCAATACAAAAAAGGTTTCCATTAACTACAAGGTTGCTTGAATAATGAGAGAACAAAAAACAAGTAGATACTGGGTATATGAATACAGAATATATTCTGATAGAAGTAAAAGTTGAAGATACATTGTGTAGAGTCATTGTTATTGTTTGAACTTTTCAATTCTTAAACTATTTTGAAAACAATAAATTATAATTTTACCAGTGCGAGCTTTAAAAGAGATTTTTGAAGAAGAAATTTATGTTGGACAAAAGCTCTAATGGGTAGATAGGTTTAAGATTATGTGTAGGAATTGAAAAGTTAAAGGATTCTAGTCACGAAAAAATCAATTTCTCGAATTTTGAAGATTCAGCAATCAATCACCACCTTTAAAAATGTATAAAAAACAATCTGTTAGTAGAAGAAAAGTGTTTTAGTAAACCTCACCTCAATTTGCAAAAATGAAGCAACAGATTTGGGTCATGTGATATTGTGACGACAAAGACAATAAAAGTCTTTGAGACTCAGCTGAGCTGCATGCTGAATACAGACAGAGAAGTTTAGGAAAGTTGTGTTGAATGGAGTTGGGCAATTTTCTTTGTTGCTGTGGGATTCACCAAAAAAGCAACACTGGTTTACAATCTTCTTTCTTTGTCTGTGACGGTCTTCCGTGACTTATTTACTAACTGCGGTGACAATAGATATGATGCTTGAGATTATGGTCAACTCAAGTGGTTTAGATCATATCAAAAGCTGATAGTCTTTCAAATTAACTGTCATCAGTTGTATATTATGTATATTAGTATATTATGAAACTGGGAGATACCCACTTCTTTAAGTTTTAAATCTATGGTTTTTAGTATTGATTTAAATCTGCTACTTGAAAAATTGTATTATAACAGCGTGCTATAAATAATAATAATAATAATAATCTTTATTGAGCACTAAAAGGCATACATATTACATTTTACAGGCTCTCTACACTAGTCATAACAACTTAAGACATCTTCATAACATAAAGATCTACTTAACAAAAAATTTTGATTGGGTAATATGAGTACGGAATGAACTGGAGACACTTGGCTTGTCATTAATTTTTCAAAAAAATATGTCAGATAATTTGATACTGTCCTTGACAGAGTAAAGAATGAAAGATAATTTTAGACAAACATTGACAGGAGAAATATCCACAAGGAGTAAAGGGCTATTGTACCAACATCTTAATTTCATTTCAGAAAATCTCAAGGAGCACAGAGACTATAATCAAGTGGTTCTTGATGTTGCCCGTTCCTTGAAAAGATTCCCTCCAGGTAATTGTGCTAGTGAAGCTCTGATTCTCATCAGTCCCACCCAAAACAATAAGCATTATGTGCTGCATTGGTATTTAATTTAACCTCTCACAAAGTACATTCAACTTTTCTAGAGCTCCAAAGTTTTATTCATTTCAAATTGAATAAAATTAAGTTAATTTTAGTAGGCCTATTTTTCCATACCCATCATGCTTAGATCGGAGAGCAATAAGATAAGATCATTCCGCACCCATTTGTATTCAAAATGTCATAGAAACATAGTAGTGTTCATATATCCTCTTTTTTTTTTCATGAATGTCATAAATTAATGTATTCTAGGCATGAGAGACGAGCAAAGACTGGTGCTGCAGGACCAATTGATTGATGTAATTATGAGAGTTCTAGTCAAAAACCCAGAACTACATTACTACCAGGTTTGATTTTTTTCTTTGTTTATTTATCTATCAAGTCTACTTTTGAAAAGTTAATTTACATGTAGTAGAAAATCAATAATCATTGTGAAGGAAATAAAATGATCTGTGTAGATTCTCTGAGGTCACTTATTTGCCCTGCTCTAGTGGTTAAAATATGTGTGTTTCTATATTTTTGGTATATTTTTTCAGGGTTACCATGACATCTGTGTCACATTCCTCCTTATTGTCAGTGAAGACATTGCATTTGCTTTGGTTGATCAGTTGTCCACAAACCACCTCAGGTAAGAATTTAAAAAATAAGTCATTTTTTAGAATGAAAGGTATGGGTGGTGAATACTTTTAAGGTACTAATAAGGTGCATTTACATTCAGCTTTTGATAGCTTAACTTAGTATTATACTTTTTAGTTCACAAGACACCAACCATAACTGTAAGAATTCTGTTTACAAATAAAGTAGTTCTGTGGGAGAGTAATGATATCGGTGGCAAATACTTATGAGGCACTCATGAGGTGAAGTCACAGTCAACTTGTAAGGGTTTCATTTAGGACAAGGGTGGGGCTGTTCTGCCTCTTTTTGGTGGATTAACTCCTTACTTTTGAATTAATGGGTTTAGACAATTGCTGGATTTTGAATGAAATGATCAGACGTGAATTTTCAAAGGTGGTTTTTCCTCTTTTTTAAGCCTTCTATTGTCCCTTTTATGACTTAGATTAATTTATTGTTATAATTTTGATTTTTTTCACTTCAGAGATTTCATGGAAAAAACAATGGAGAAAACTACTAAAATATTAAGTTATTTGTATCCAATCCTTGGAAAGGCCAACCCTGAACTCAGAGAATTCATGGAGTTGTAAGTATATGACTCTGCCTAAATTGAGAATATTTTATGTAGAATTGTTTTTCTTAATTGGGCAGTATTTGTAGCAATTGACTGCTCCACTTAGCAAGATGCCAGATAGGTTTTTGAATAGTCTACTTTTGAGAACAGAGCTTACTCTTCAGACTGATTCATAAGTGTAATATGCTTTTAAGTTAATAACTTTTTGTAGTAATTTATAAAATACTGTTGTATATTGATGAAATTTCTAAAATTCCGAAATAATTTTTATTAATTATTTTGACAAATTGTATGTTGAGTGCTTACAGCACAAAATTGAACACAAAGTCAAGTTGTATTTTTCATTATTTCAGGGCAGAAACGGGCACAATATTTTGTTTAAGCTGGTTGATCACATGGTTTGGTCATGTGCTCAGTGATTTCCGCCATGTTGTCCGGTTATATGACTTTTTCTTAGCGTGCCATCCCATGATGCCTATATATGTGGCAGCTGCTGTAAGTCGTAGAGATAAACTAGATTTTAAATAATGGAAAAAAATACTTTTTGATTACAATGATACATTTCATTCACATATTTATTATGTCCAAAACAGTAAAGACACTAAAAAAAACTGAAAGTGGAGTATGGTATTACTTAAAAGCAGAGGGACAAAAAAAAACTGCTTTAGTCTCTGGTTGAAGTAATGCATTCGACTACACTTTGACACACAGCACATATTTTATTAATGTAGCAGCTCTTCTGTTTGTGATAAATCCTTTTCCTAATAATTCATGATATTGCTTCAGAGAAATAAAATGTAAATTATTTCCGCTGTGACAAACGCTTGATATTTTTTTCTTCCAGATTGTACTATATCGTCAAGAGGAGGTGCTACAATGTGAATGCGACATGGCCATGATACACAGTTTATTATCAAAAATACCTGATGGACTTCCCTATGAACAGCTTATTAGTAAGGCTGGCGACCTTTACCTTCAGTATCCCCCTGAAAAACTGGAACAGGAGGCTAACTTGCAGCTTAAGAAAAGGTGTGGACATATGCTTCGTATTTGATATTGTTTTTCACCTAACATTTAAATGTCGCATTTAATAATAAAGACAAGAATTTTTTAATTTATTGTTATTCCAAGCTGTCTTCTCCAGCTTAATGTATATAATTTTGATTAGGAAATTTCGATAATACTGAGATTTGCATAAGTCAGTTATTTAAAATCAGTTTCATGTATTATCTTCTATTGTTCACATATTTTGAAAAAAAAATTGATGTTGTTTTACGTATGTTAATATGTAATCACAGTTTGCATGTGTGTCTTAAGATTTAGCTGTGAATATTGTGTATTTTGTCACTAACTAAAGTGCATGTTTGTTTGATGCCTGATTGTTTTTTACAAGAAAAAAATATTTTGCTAATATTCTGTATTGTAAAAAACAAATGGTTTTTTATTTAGAACTTTTTTGTTATAATTTGTTTGAACTACTTAACAAATCGACTTCATCATACTTTGATTGTGCTATTAATGCATTGTACAGTAATAGTAAATTCCTTTTTGCTGCATTGCAACATATTGTGGCTTTATTGCAACCACGAAATATTCAACCAATTTTCAACAGCTTATATTATTAACTGCATTTCTCAAATTTGTGTAATTCCTTAATATGTGAGCCCCAAAAAGTGAATAGCATTCAAGTCAAAATTTTTTATTTATTTTATATCAAAAACTATTGAAATTCTTATTTATTATATTTGTAATAAATGAAAAGTTTGAATTTCGAAATAATTGTTTTAACAAGTGAGGTGCTGGAAATTTGAGTTATATCACCTGATTAACTAACTCACTGTCTACCACCTTTTTCCTGTGCTCCCCAGTGGTTTATATGTTGCTAGATTAGATTCTACTGTATCACATACAGCTGGGATTTGAAAAATCCCTCAGTGGATTACAATATTGCCTCTGCTTATATACACTGTACAGCAAGTAGCTGCATTCCAATGCTAGACCCCCTTTATGCTATAACATTAAAAATGGCTAACTTAAAAATTAAGGGGAGGGGGGGATGATAGGAGAGGTCTGATAGCTGGTCTTAATACTGTTATATTTCATAATTAGTTGGTTACTGTAGAATTTGCTTCTGCATGTGGTTGTGGCTTAATGCATGATTTTCCCCTTTTCCCTTTTTTTCCAGTCAATCAATAACTAATTACAAGAAATTAAAACTTTCATCTCGTAGCCAAGAGCCAGATTCAGTGCTGAGAGCAAGGCGGAGACAGAAGTTAAAAGAGCAACAGGAACGCCGCCTGGTGGTGATGAATCGACAGGAGCATGGCAGTCGATTGGTGAAAGTAACAGTTTGGGCCCTAACGGCTGCCGTTGGAGTTGCAGCCTATGCGGTCATGTACGCAGCTACTGACTTAAATCATTGGTGGTACGGGCACTGATGCAAGTTAACTAAATTGATTTATTAGTTAATTTTATTTATTTTGTATAAGGCCACTTATAAGGATGTCATACAAACAGGATGGAATTTAATCTTTTGCAAAGGGCATTGTGCATTATTTCAATCACGAAAACAAGTTACATGAAAGAAATAAAAAATGGAATTATATCTTTCCAAGACTGCTTTCCTGTTGTTTCAATTGGATTAAAGTTTCAAAAAGAGATGATATTTACATGTCCTTTTTGCTGGCTTTTCATATAACTGGCTTAGATTTTATGTGGTGGTAGAGATGAGAAATTAAAACGTTGGGGAATTCGAGGCTCTGGTTTAGAACTACTCATGCATTGCATTTAAAGAATGAAAATAAGAAAGATAGTCTAATCAGTTAAGAAGAACAACTTAGACCTGTTATCCTTCCATACAAAATATTACTATGAATACTCAATTAGATGTTGTATAATTATGGAAAACATACTGGATGAGAACTTCAATTGTTTACCTTTATGTGTTTTGTGACTTGTGTCTTTGAAATTCTTGTGATTTTAGATGTAACTTACAATACATTTCAATAGATAGTAATTGATTGAAGTCTACTTTGTGTAAAATTTGTATTGATTTAATTAACAGCTAAGCAAAAGTTGACAACAGTGCGTGATATGTGTAGTATTTTACCTGTGAATTATTTTAACTGCCTTATGATTCTGGCAATCATCTGCATATTCAGTTCTAAATTAATGTTTTCTAGTTGTTTTGTGAGTGAATGCATGTTATTTTTTCCTTTTTTTAATGGGTCCTAGGCTCTGAGCCACTCAATCATGGGTTATTAGTCCCTTTATGTCAGTAGGTGTTGATCAGATACATATGTAAAAGTGGTCACATAATTTTCATCACAAAAAAAGTTCAGATTTACTAGTTTTAAGAATGAGCTACATGTAATTTTGACTTGGAGACTAAATGATCAGAGTTACCATCCACAATCTTCATGGACCTTCATGAAAATGTTAAAGTGTTGTAAGCGCAAGTCTCATTGATATGTGTCATATCTAACTTGAGAATAGCATTCTCTTTTCATCTTACCTTTGGACCATATAAAACATTTTCATACTAGTAGTGTTATTTAAACGGACATTTTAGGTCTTAAACTATTTTGACATGCATTAAGTTGTAGTTCAAAATGTAGAAATCAGTCAGTTTGAAACTAACAGAGCTCATTACCGATTACACGTTCCTTATATTAATTTTGTTGGTTACCTTTGTTACAATTTTAAAAACTTGGCAAGTGTTCCTTATTCTTGAACAACGTTTTAAGTTTTGTAACGGTTTCAGGAAAGATGCCATATGATCCTATGATAAAAAGATATTCCACTTCCATACATGTATATCTTTACCGAATAAGTTATTGAAATTGGTAATAAATAATTATTATCTAAATCTGTCTTTGGGTAATAACTGGTATATAACTGTTCAAATGTGCCTTTAATTAATTTTGATTTAATTCTTGAAACATTCAAACTAAACCTACAGGGTGTGAAATCATTTTAATAATTGGATTGTCATTATCTACAATAGACAAATTCTCAATTGTTAAAGAAATTTGCAGAGTACAATTAATAGCTGATTCATCAGGTCCGTAATGTGCTTTAAGGCAGCGACACCTCGCATTCATACACTGTTTGAGGTGTCTGTCATAAACTTCCACTTGGGCCTGTCTTGTTTAAATGGCTGTCATCAATCCTAGCCAGATAAACTCGTAATATACTTTTACCTAGAGGAGAAGACGTTTAAACCTTTCCTCAAACTTAAGATGTGGTAAAACTGAAAATTAAACAATAATTTTAGTGAATATAGTGCATCATCACAAGCTTTATACTTAAAACAAAAGCAGTGTGAAGCAATGCAAATCTCACGAATTCATATCCCACATTGGGCTAAGTATTTTATTTCGCGGCAAGCTGCAATATTATCACAGAGGACAGCTAGATTGAAAGAAAATGGAAACAAAAATCGTGTCGTCGTTGGCAGTGAAACTAGGAATACGGTCCCCGAATATAGTAAGGTAAGTTTCTGGGGCACGCCGCACGTTACACTATGAATGTGATGACCACAATTATGTCAAATAAAAACCACCGCTGGCACAGGTAGCATTTATCATCAGTATTCTAAGACTAAATTTCGTCCACGCACTTGATTAACTAATTCAGTGAATATAAACTCATATAGGTAACTGTTCTTACTGTGATTAGAAGCACAGTCAAGTTCCTGTTTACAGTATCAAGAAGTGCAGGTATATAGTATTTGGTTTTGTTCATGCTGATTATCCAACCGCCTTGCATTCTTCTTTGTGTTCCCGCCCCCCCCCCCCCCTTCATACACACAAAATTTATAATAATAATAATAATATAACTGCTTTATATCACTTTTGAATTAATGTTTACTTAAAAACTTAATGTTTATTATACATTACTTATATATTTGAGTGCATATTTTAGTAATATTAAAAAGCGATTGAAATGGGGAAAGTCAAAATAGAATCGAAATATAACACAAAACTGATTTTGCATTTCCAGGAAAGCTGAAGAATATGTTCGCCTGTTGGATATCCGTGGTGGATCAAGCACCTTATCTGCCCTGGCACTAACTGGCTCCTGTATATCCGTCATCTGTATAGATCTTGCAGCAAGAACAATGGGAGCCACCAATGATAAAGTAAGGAATCACGATTACTGTATAAGCTTACTGTTAGTTAATTTTTATAGCCAAATTAAAATTCTGAACAAAGACAAAGATGAATCAGACAAAAATGTGTTATATTTCATTTGAATTCGGATATGATTAGCATTTTGCTAAAATTAACTCACTTACTAGTAGATTGAGACATAATGAATTCACATTGAGATTAAATTTTTTTACATTTGTTTAAACATTTTGTAGCATGGCTTATTTTCAGCTTTGGCATCTTTCATATTTGTCAGAAACATTTTAAATCTATTTTAATCAATTAAAAGGACACAAAAGAGGATTTTCGCGCCAAAATTGATTTATCCTGATTTATCCCGAGGTTAACACTACTTTTCCGCGATTTACCAACCTTTAATCTATCATTCCCGGCACTCGCCATCGCTCTGTAACATTTTTGGAAAATACAATAAAAAGAAAACCTCCGCTTAAGCGGAGGTTTACCAACAACCACCTCCATTTTCATAATTGAGCTCTCTAGACTTCCGGATCTCGCGAGATTCTCGTATTGCGACCTAGTTAAAACCAGTTCAAGCTGCCGGGAAAGGACAACGTGAAACAGGAGGCTCAGTTATGCTGGGAGTCCTTCGAAGAAGCGAAGACAGATAACAAAAAGAAAAAAGAAACAGCTTTACAAAAAACATGCGTAAAACAGTGTATCAGCAAATGTACGACAGGCAAACAATAAACACCGGCGAGGAAGAAGGCAGATGAAAACCTGCTTGGGTGGCCATGGATACGAAGAATGGCCTGGCCGCGAAGTATTTACTGGATTTGTGAGTACCATTTACAATAATCTTTGAGATAAGACACCAGTGAAAATATTTATTAAGCACAGAGATTTATGTTTATTTACGTGTGTTCGTTGTATTTCTTAACGATTGTCAGGCTCGTCTGTCAAAATATGCCATGAAATTGTAACTAATCGATATGAGTGGTATCGATAACAGGAATTACAAGTGTTGCTCATATGTCGACTCTGACAGGGTTTGGGTAAGTTTATACAGCAAAGAAAGTTTGGAAATGGACATGGTGGGAGATACTGGTTTCATTACATGTACATTACCATGGCCGGGGCGAATTGTTGACCTACCGAGGGCACATTTCTTGTGCCTCTTACATCTGGGCATACAAAACACAGTAATTAAGACGTATGACCAAGATGCTATTTCTTTAGGCATCTTAATCCCAAAATGAATGTGCAGAAGCTGTTATTGTATATAAGTTTAACTCAGTTTTAAATGGCATGTCAACTATAATTGAAAATATCTTTGAATAGTATTTTGATTTTATATTCTAAAGGCAATTAAGTTTCCTTTTTACATTAAAAATAAATAAATAAATCAGAAAGGGGATATTGCATGTTTATGTTTAGTACATCTGTAAATGGATAAATAGTCCAGAGTAATAATTTAGATCATACAATTTCAACTTTAGAGTCCAACTAGTATTTTGGAGATTAAACCAATATGAAGTGATCAAGAAACTTCAAAATTAAGTTGTAGTTAATACTAGTGCAGTTGAAGATGACAGTCTAGATAATTTAAGGTGATCATATTGAGAAAATTGGCATTTATACTTATTTCAGGTGAATTTTATACTTATTTCAGTTATGTTTTTACATGATTTTTCTCAAACTTGATTATCTTTCTTTTATGTACTGTTGCTTTTTTTGGTTGCAGTATCAAGGTAACTTTTTCCTATGGGATGCCTGAACTGGAAGAAGTGCAGATGGAATAAGAGGAAGATGCTGAAGAAGAGGGAATTAAAGGATCCTGATGATCCAACATGGGACTAAAACATGTCTTTAGAGTAAGCAGAATTTTAATAAGCTGATATTCACTCATCATATATTAGGCATTATAGGTGCATGATTTCTCTTTTATCAATTTTTTTTCCAAATTGGCAACACATAATGTAAACATAATGCAAGACTCTATTTCTTCCATCAACTGAAACGAGCTAAGCTTTACCAAAGTATTGTGCACTCAATTCTTGAATATGCCTGCCCTGTGTGGCATCCAGGACTAACTATAGAGCAATGCAAACTCTTAGAGACTGACCAAACTCGTGCTTTGAAGATTATTTTCCCTGACCTACACTATGATGAAACCCTGAACTTGGCAAATATGTGTACTTTATATAAATGAAGAGATCTGTTCAAAACTTTCTTTTACAAAATAACTGAATTCTCTGACAAACTAAATCACATCTTTATTGAGCAATCCAATCGTCTTTTAAGATCAAACAATAGTAACAAAGTGCCACAATTTAAGACCAACAGATTCCGATGCTCTTTTATTCCATATGCACTTTTAAATTTCCAATAGAATTATGTTGTCTTTTTTCCTAAGTATAATGATTTTAAAGTTCAATTAGCAGTCTTTTAACTCAGTTTTATTCAAGCAAATATTCACTTTATTTTCATTATAATTTTCTTAACACTATGTACAACTTCAACCCACTGAGTTGCAATCTTAATAAATTATTATTATTATTGTTATTTTGATTTGCTTTTTTAGACAACTGCCAGTATGATGTCCTGAAGAAGAGTTTTTTACATGGAAGAGGAACTCCATGGCTCTCCACCAAAAAAAGAGGAACTTTTCTTGAGGGTCCAAATCGGGGACAAGTTGGATAGTGAGAGACTTTTCCTGACTTTCGAGTGCTGCTTACAGGATATATTCAATGAACTCATCTTGCCAATGTGACAAAGCATAATCTGCTGACTTCAAACCATCTAGCACTGACATGTATGCTATAATGCAGACAGATTGGAAATCAAGGTGGTCTTTCCTCCCAAAACTAAGTCATATGCCTGATATTGAGAATAAACCATTTTGGTCCAGCATTTACTTCTTAAATCTAGATGACATCAAATGTATTATGGAATATGGTACTGGTGGCATATTGTGACTTCAACTTGATTTTAAACCAGTGTGTTGTCAGATTTTGTAAGATCACCAGTTGCAGTTTTGTGACTTTGTTCCAGCATAAAATTCTGTATTTGGCAAGTGACTGTATGTCATTTCTTTTAAGACCTACAAAAATGGTTTGAGTGAACACTTGTGCCTGTATTCAATTCTCCACAAAGCCATTATTTAGAATTCATGCAGGGAAGCATGCCTGTATTTTTTAAAGAAATATTTATACCTTTCTATTTATTCCCTGCACATCTTGGAAAAGTATGTGTGAATATCTTCTGATGAAACAATTTATGTTTGTGTAAGTGGGGTTAGTCCTTTCTCATGACACATCCCTTTGCATGGAGATTTTTGTGTCAGCTCACATAAGTCAATACACTGACAGAGAGGGGGATAATTTGTTGATCTGCAATCCTCATGGGTCTGCATGTACATCAGACTCTTAACATGATAGCCCGGCTGTTAAAGTCTCTCTCAAAAATGTTACCATACTATAGTGTACTGCACAATGTGAAAGTTTGTGAATGCTTGAATGGAAGGCTTTTTTATGAAGCAAGCATTAATAAGTACGAAAATAATTATGCATTCTAGCTTACAAAATCTGTGTATGTCTTATTCATTACATGTGACAGGTAATAATAAAATTGATTTGGCCAAATTCCAAACTTATGTAGCAAACTTTATTCTTGTATTTTTGCCAAATATTTGAAATATAAATAAAAGATGTTTCAATATTTAAACTTTTATTTCATTCATAATCTCTACCCAGTTAATGTTACATTGATACTGCAGCTTATGCTTTGTACATAACAATATGTTAATAATAATAATAACAGTTGGATAGTACATGTTGTTAATTTACTAAAGGCCTAGTTCTTAGAAAAACATGTTCGACATTAAAATATATTCTAAAAAAGTTTTCAAGAATTGCATGAGAATTGAATCTTTGGATGTATTTGGCAAAATTCTTAAATTATTGAAGAGTTGACAATGCCCAGAAAATAAAAGTCCTTGATGCTCTCTATGATCTCAGTCTTGGCACTTAAAATACGTGGGCATTATAATATAAAACTGTTCACTCAGTTTTGGTAAAAGGTGGTGGATTATGTGGTCATTAGTGCACATTTTTTGTAGCAGTCTTTTGCACAACTTGTCACCCCGACATTGAAGTGAAGCAGTATTGTAAGATTGGAGTGCTTCCTGGTGTGAGTTTTCCAGATATAACTTGAGGCACTGTAATAGTAAAATTACATAAAATGGTTATAAAGAAAAAATGTATTGATATTATCATAACAGCACAATTCTTTAACAAAAATCAACAAATTAGAGGGCATGATCACTACATGATAACCAGCTTATTATAAAGAAGCAAGTCTGATTATGGCAAAAAAAAATTAAATTTAAATATCTGCAGCTGCATTAAATCATAAAGGCCACAAGAAGAAATAACATAATCACACATGGTTTCAAAGAACTGATGTAAAAAAATCACACTAATATTCCCCACTTGGAATTAGAATTTTAATTGACTAGCTAATTTACTACAGTAAAGTGCTAAACCGTACCAAATGGCACTGTTCACCCTCTAAAATACCAAAGTTTTAAACAGGCCCAGGACCCCACGCCAACTAGGGGGGGTCGGCTTTGCATCCGCGGACCCCCCCCCCCCCCCCCCTTTCAAATAATCCTGGATCCGCCCATGTTATACTGCTAAAATTATTAACATACCTGATCTCTTCACTCGTGCTTGAAGGGGTGTATCACCCAATTCCTCCTCTGAAAGGCTAAAAAATCATTCCTTATAATCATATTCATTGACAATATTATTAAATTTACAAATAAGCTAACGTAGTTACGTGCCGTACAAAGAACACCCTCTAACCCCACTAGTACTCGAGTTACATTGTATATCTCATGGGATTCCCCTGCGAGAATATGGTGTGAGGTTAGTCTGTAAGTACTGGTAGATGACCACATTGAGCAGAAAAGGGTATTCCTCCTGCTTTACAGAACTATACACCTCAGGGGTAAAGTGCACTATCTCGCTTCATATAACTAGTATAGTACGTACCCAGTGCGAGTGATTTGGCTGCGAGTGCGTTACCCGAGGAAACGTTAATTATTAGCAGTTATCTACGCTTTTTAACTTCCTCTGCCAGACATTTTGATTTCCACTGCCATCTTCCCATTTTAAAGTACTTTTGGTAAGTATAACTCGCTCACCTGCAAAGATTCGGTGAGCAATTCCTCTTCTCCTTCACGTCCACGCTCACCTTCGAAACGACATGCTGTCTGCATTGTTTACATCTCGTATCTGAGTCGAGAAGCCGCGTTATTTCAAACTGTGTCAAGATGGCTGACACCCGGGGTTCGAAAGTGGACGGTGAATATGATTCTTTTTTTCGATATTGATTAAGGCCATTTACCTGCCATTTTATGCTTTACCCATAGCAATTGTTCTCAGATAAGTTAAAAAAGAAGCAATCCATGCACTAAAAAGGCGTTTTTAATCCTATTTTTTGTCCCTTTAATATGCTACCATTCATTGAAAACCCTGCAGGTTTTCTTAACCAAGTTTAAAGTGACTTTATTAAAATCAAACTTTCACAGTTAAATATTTATCTTTTAAATTTGTGAAGAAACTTGCTGCCAAGTTTGCAGGAGTGAACAAGAAAGCCTATACCACTGGATACAAGACTCTAGAACACATGTTAGATCTGCAGCCACACATTTCAATACACAGTCTGGCTGTGCAGTTTGGTTGTACTAATGCTACTGCCCTGGCTAGACAGGTGCTTCAAAGGTAAGTGTATATGTGCATGCTTAAGAGAGCCTAGATAGTTACTGTCATAATAATAATAATAATATTTAATAAAAATAGTAGAAACATTAACTGTTCGCATTCTTTTTTTATTTCAGTGCACGTAATAAAGATAATAGCTGTAATTCTTTTGCTACGTCTTCTCATTATCATTATTACCCTGGGGTAACGCTAACACTCGCCAATTTAGCCAAATGCTAAAACTGACTTAAATGGGCTAAAGAAAAAGGGCTTGATTTGACATGTTTTAGCCAAATTTTAACAATTTTGATAACAAATTGACAAAAATGTGGTGATTTGGCTAAGTGAAAAAAATTGCTAGCACTACCCCAGTTACCTACTTGTAGTATCATTGGTGTGAAATTCTTTTTAAGTCACAACAGATTACTACATGCAGTCCATAATTCACAGAATTATAGCAATGTGTATTACACCACAGGTATTCCTTAGAATTCAGTGAGAAGTTGACTGCTGCCCAGAAAGAAGACATGGACTTTACCAGACCAGTTTTCCAGGCCGCTGCTTTATCAGCAGCATGCAGGTGTGGAAAAGTTTTAATCATTCTGTGTGGGAGGGTCACTACTCAGGGTCTCTTCTGAAGACTGAAAATGTTTTTGCCCCCACCCCCCTGAAAGTTACCAGTGTCCCATGTTAAGCCTTAAAGGGATAACAACTCTTCATATGAAATCTATATTTCACAACAAAAAACATTGTAAACAACTCATAGAAATATAATATATCCTATTTTACCCCGTGCATGATACATATAATGTTACGTCCACTTTGATTTGATTACTTTAAAATGCAAAAAAATATATTAATGTTATCACTTCCCTTTGAATGTAGCATGTACTGGTATCATGCTTGTTTTTGATTCTAGGCAATTAAAAACTAAACTAGACAGAAGCAAGCTTATGGAAGTGTCAGGAGTAAAAAAAGTAGAATTTGACCAGCTTCAGACGGAGATGTCCAAATATGCTAATGTGATACAAGGTAAACTTTTTAAATGTATCTTAATGTGCTCTCAGAGTTCAAGTGGTTAAAGTATTTACATCAATGTATTGATATATTGGTGCCAAGTATAGTTGTTTCACTATTAAAAAAACAAACAAAAAAATATATAATACATGTACATAGTAAAACAATACATCTGTGTTATTTAGCATTAAAAACATTAATTTTTTTCATTGACCAAAAATGCACATTGTCAGATATATGTACTGGAAGTGAATAGATAACTGCACACAGATATGATTTATTGAGATGAATGCCAATGATATTAAGCCAACATAATATATATTTTTGTAGCTGATCAAAAAGCACCAAAGGGGAAGAGGAATCGGTCTTTTATAGAAGAACTAGGTCTGTCTTTTCAAGGTAATGTTAAACGTGTTAAATTTATTTACTGTAATTACAGATGGCAAATATCGATTAAGTACCCTAAGCAAAAATTGGATTTTGTCATCACAGTTTAATTTAAAACACAGCCAAAAGGCTTAATTGCTAAAGTATTATTTCAATAAAAGTTCGTCCAACAACAACAAGAAATGGGAAGGAGGGGAGGGGGGATCAGTCATTCAAATCATTTTTTATTTGGTAGTATGACCATGTAGGTTTGTTAGAATACTGTTCTACATTTTGTTCTTGTTTGAATGCCACTTCAGATGTTTTCTGCAGTGTTAACATGATACATTCTATACTTATGGGAAGAAAGCAGGTGCTCAGTTGCAATACCCCTACATAGTTTATTGAACTATTGGCAATTATACTCATCAGGTTGACCACTTGATAAGAGATATTTGATAGTGGTGGTGGGGCAGTCCATTCTCCACGGGAGGGGGGAGAGCACTGTCTTTCAAAGCTGCCCCTTTCTTCCTTTTCTCCCCCCCCCAAAAAAAAAAACAGAATGACAAGTCAAGTGAGACAAGGAAGTTTTTCTATACTTGAATCCTACATAAGGTCACGGGAACCATCAGGACTAGTTGAATTCAGTAGTCCCAGATATCAGGACAGATCGATCTAAAAATCTATAGAAATGGGGTGTAAGACATGCTTGTGGGACTACTTTTACAATCTATTTAACTGTCTTCTGCGTAATTTTTATGTATCTCATATTATTCCATCTCATTTAAACTGATTTATTTTATTCAATTTTTCATTCATCTTTTTAAGGTGGTTATATAAATAAATAAATAATCTATTGATTTATACTTATCTAGTAAGCGAGGCAACTTTTTTTACATCCTTGCCCTCCACCCCCACCTCCCCACAAGAGCATCAATATGATAAGCCTTTGTGATTACTCCAGCACCAGAAAGAACAGAGCTTTAATAGATTTGCCTTTCTTCCAGATGATGATTTTGTCTCAGATGCTAAAGTTACAAAGGTAGAAGAGGCTAAAGAAGCTGATGACAGTGACTATGAAGAATGGAAGAGGAGGATTTTGGAGGAAGCAGACAAAGCTCTTGGAAATAGCTAAAGCCATTTTTTCCATGGAAATTATAACAAGATTTAAATGAAGAGTAGACATAAGAATGGGACATTATTATAAATGATGGTGCTTGGGAAATAAGTTAATGAAAGATTTCCCCAAAAACTTAATAAGTTTTCTTCTTTTTTATAATTATTTGATATTAAAAACTTGAATAAAGAAATTTTACAGAAATTGCTGAAAAGTTTTTGTGGATTGTAAACATGCTTTATTAACATTTTAGTGATAGCAGTTATATCAAAGTAGCACAACCATATTTCTGAGGTGCTGTTGTCATAGAGTACAAATTTGTTGTGATTGAGACAACACAAATACATAACATTGACGAATTACAAACAAGTTAAGTGATATACTAGGAGCAATGTACATATTTACTTGGCAAATAACCAATTATTCAGGTTGCAAAAATTTATTTATTGTGTGAAGTATTGATACTTGCAAAGTATTGATTAACATCTCCACTGGCAGGAAGACTTATTTGTACAAAATGATGTATTCACAGTGCTTGATTCGTGGATGTTTAAAATGTGATAATATTCAACTCTGCCTAGGAATATCTCAAAGAATATTTCAAAGATGACTGTAAAGTATAATACTTTTAGAGGTATTTTGCACACATTAGATCAACAAATTGAATGCAAAGATGTTTACAAGAAAAGCTATTTCCACTTAAAATTTAGACCTGTGATTATATATTTTACATATTATATATTTTGGACAAACCTTGTAGCAATTCTAAAGTTTATTTGCCTGAAACTCTTGGAAGTTTAAAAAAATCATTGGCTTCACTTGTCCAATAGAAATATTGAAAGGCAAAAAAAAATTCAAACATTTATTTTATGTGCCCTCTTGAAATTCTTTTTTCTTATGTGACAGTTTTGGTCAAAATATTTTTTTCACACCTTATCATTGATTGTCATTATTTCAGATCTAGAAATATTTCACCTACTTCTACAGTTCTTTATAGCCCATATTTCTCTTCCTCAGTGCTATGACGATCAAAATTAAATCTTAAAAAAAGGCAGCCAATACAGGTTAGACCTTTACATAGCAAAATTTAACCAGACTACTCTTACTATCAAAATAAAATTCAGCTACAAGTTTCAAAATTTTGAGACATTGATGTTATTTTTATTATCATTATTATTTTTTGCTATTATTTTTGCTAAATAAACAGCTTCTGACATGCATTGTGTGCCTCTAAAGTAATAAATAGTAATACAAACAAATTTATGATTAAGATTGCCAAAGCTTGTCTTGGGGGGGTATCGTGAACAATCTCGCACAGAGTCTCTGTGTTTTCTGTATCATTATTACCCCTATTGGTGGGTAACAGTGCACCTGTTTAATCTTGGCCATTCTGATCATTCTTTGCTGCCATTGACGTAGAAATATAGGCAAACGTGCCTATTATTCACACACAAACCCAGCGTTGTAGCTAGTGCTTGTACAAGCAAGATCTTGGTAATCGATGCCACCACCCCATTTCATAGCGAGGCACGGTTCATTCCCGGCTCCATCTATTGCACCTCCCCCAACCCCGGGATTGTAAAATACTGAGTTGGGACTGTTCTTCCAAATACAGACACTATTGATACACTCCGCATCACACCAGTATCCATTATCTGAAATTGAATTTGATTCTTTGTTACTGAAAGAAGATGCATACAAAACCCCAAACTTGCTTTTACAAGCATAAACACAAAGCAACACACACTCGTACTCACAGGAATATAAATAAAGCTGAAGCCAAAACATATTTAAAAAACTGACAGTTAGTAGAGGCCTTGGGCAAAAAGGGCTGAATAAAATATTCCATCAATGCAAACCCCAAATACTTACATGAGGTGGAGGCTACATTGGCGTCAACAAAGTTCCATTCTTGTGCGTCGTTTATGGCAACAAGGATCATCCCCATGTTTTGACAGCACGTCTGGGCCGCCACCTGCGACCGTCCCTGTTTTGGGTCACCGAAGTAGTAGTTTTTACCTGCGTATTGTAAAGTATACCCTGGCCCACAATTAGGATCTGAAACTGTATTAAAGCAATTCTTTAATTGCAAGTTAATTTTGAAACATTTATGTTTATCTGTAAGCCTACGTACTTTTGTGGTTCCATGTTTACTTTTTTTACTCATTTTAAAGACATTTGCATGTCTCAGACGTGCATTTATTCACACTCACCAACGCAGTCAGACGCACTTGTGGACCCTGTTGCCGCCGTTGTGGACCCAGATGAACAACTGACACAAGATACCGCTCCAGCTGCACTCTGGTATTGCCCAATGGGACAGGCTGTGCAGGCCGCCTGTCCTACAGAGCTTTGGTAGTGCCCCACAGGGCACTGGATACAGGTTGACTCCCCGGTTGAGTTCTGATATTGACCAGCAGGGCAAGAGGAACAGGTTGTCTGACCGATGGTATCTTGGTAGTGGCCCGCTTGGCAGAGGGAACAAGTTGCCTGCCCAGAAGAACTCTGGAACTGCCCGACCGGACAAGGCAAACATGACGTTGACCCGTTCTGGTTCTGGTACTCTCCTACAGCGCACGGTATGCAGGTCTGAGACCCAGTTTCGCTTTGGAATTGCCCAGGTGGACATGGAAGGCATTCTGCAGACCCACTTTCGTTTTGGTAGCTCCCGCTTGGGCACGGGAGACACGCTGACGAGCCATATTGGTCTTGGTATTGCCCAGCCTGACAGGCGACACAGGCACCTTGCCTCACGCCATTGGCACACCAGTCGCAGGTTTCGTCAGAATCCGTGTTGGCGTTGTATTGACCCTGTGGGCACGAACCTTAAAAGGAGATATTATCATTGAATATTATATTTCTCTGGTTAGGTGCATCAGTTGTAATGGTGATTTTTTCTTTTCCTCTCTTTCTTTCTTTCTTTCTTTTTTTACTTTTGTACCAAAACAAAACCAGTTTTTAGACTATCAGATGGTAAGAAGCACCCTGAGGGTGTAAGTCTAGACTTACCAATACTGGAGCAAGTCTCTTCTGCCAGCCCAGTGTACTGTAAAAAAAAGGATAATTCAGGCTTTTATTGCTGCTCAACTTGATAACAACCATTATGGCCAGTTGCTCTGACACCTTGACTTTCGGAGATAATCTAGAAACCGAGAAGTTGTAGAGACTTGTAGAAACTCAACCCTATATTCTCAGCATGTCCACATAACGTATGCCTGTAGTGACAGAAGTGAGTTTCCAGAATTGCTTTGGAACTCGGTGTGTAGACTAACTCTGCAGATTCCACGTGAAATCGCCAATTTTCTGCACCGCACCAGCTTCACCAAGGCAAACTATGCAACAACATTACTGTAACATGTGATCACACAATTTTTGCTCCATCTCACAAGCCCAAGTTACCAGTCAAAATTAATCCGGTTAACTGGCCGTGTCGCGTGCGAGTGCTACTCTCTGATACCACAGGCTCCGATACAATAATTTTGTGAAAGACTACTAGCAGATCCCGTTTAGGTGACTCTTAAGTAAAAGGCAGGTTATTTGGGTCTACATTTTGTTCTCAATCTTTTGAATTAAAGTGTCTCAATATAAAAAGGACCAAGAACCCTATAGAATTTGCCAGTAGTGACATTTCTGTATCAGCAACACAATTTCTCAGGCACGACGACATGACCGTCAGAGCAAATTTCATACAAGGAAATTGCACAAAAGAGAGGGGGGGAGAGATACGTTTGTTTGTGAACGTTTATGCCTCTAGCAGTGGCGGATTTAGAGGGGTGGGGAGGTCAGGGGGGTCCTGACTCCCCCCCCTTCGATTTCTGGTCCCCTCTCGTAATTAGAATTTTGACTAGCTGGTCTAAACCGTTCGCCCTCTAAAATACCAAAAAATTTTCTGGAGTGTGTGTGTGTGTGTGTGTGTGTGTGTGTTCAATGTATCCAAGCCGACTGGATGGCGATTTGCACTAGTAATAGTGCATAAAACGTCCTTATAACTGACAACAGCAAACATCAAATTTTCAAAACGTCATCTCTTTGAAATGATAAAACTGATGGAAGCTGCCGGTAGGTAAATCAATCAAACCTTCACTTACCACACACAAGAGATCCTTTCATATTGTATTAAAATTAATGGATTAATATTTCTGAAGTGCCGTGTCAGCTTTTCTGTCAACGGCATCAATCTACCTTTCTCTTTAAAAACTCAGCATGCCGTTTCAAATTGTCATAATAGAATTATATACTAGTAGTCACAAAAAGGGCATTTCGAATTAAACGTATACTGTAAAATCTTTGTGTGATGGGGTATAAAGTTATAGGCCTACCGGTCCCGTTCATTGCTGTACGTATAAGATATTATTACCATCTCCTATTTTCATTGGTTATTTTTCCTACTTTTTTCCCTTTTATTCATTCTTTCTCACGTGTCTTTGACTTTGGCAGGCACTGACCCTCTGATTTGACTGGGTCTTTCTCTCACAGTCAGGGACCACAGTATAAAAAAGTGTAATCAGATTGCGTTATCCAAAGATGTGAGCCCATAGTTTCCTGGGGTTTTATTATTAAAGGTATAGTTCATGTTATGTGGGGTCGGGTTATAATAAAGAGTCCCCCGCTAGTAAAAGGAAGGTCCCCCGCAAATAAAGGACGGTCCTCAACAACTCGTAGTCAGAGATAAGCGAGTCGTTTGTCGCGCCCGTTTCTCAGTCTTTACCTTGTCTTTACCTTGCCCCCCCCCCCCCCTTCGATTTCTATTCCCCCTCTTGAAATTAGAATTTTGACTAGCTGAATCATAGTTGTAAACTGCACCAAATGGCACCGATCGCTCTCTAAAATACCAAAATTTTTCCTTCCACAGACCCCTAACCCCTTGCCAATTGGGGTGGGGTCGGCCTTGCATCCGTGGACCCCCCTCCCCCCTTAAATAACCCTGGATCCGCCCCTGAGTACGCCGACATGTCCGTCTGGGCAAATAATTTCATATAATGAAATTGCACATAGGAGAGAGAGAGAGAGAGGTGCGCTAGTTTGTGAGCGTTTATGCCTCTAGTATTATATATGTTTATTATCTGTCTGACAAAAGGTAAAGATACGGAATACTTCTTCAGTAATAATTAAGTGAATGACCCAGCTTCAAAAGCAGGTCAGGCTGATTAAATTTTAATAGGTAATACGAGTCTACAGTCGACAAATAATAGACCTATAATTGTGTGTAGCGGTTACCAGTGGCTGAAAGAAATCTGAACGAATAATGAATAAATATCTGAAAAGGCAATTGTTACCGTAAATGTAAAAGCGTGGAATTAATAATGAGCCTACCTTTTCGAAGAAACTATAATTTCCGGAGCTCACATCGGATGCCCTAATGATTCCATTCCCGGATGGTCCGGCAGATCCGGTGTTCAGTTGACAGGACTTGCTCCCGTCTTCATTTTCGATCAGGTTGAAGGACTTGCAGGACGATTCCGTTTGGCAGTAGGTGGCGCACTCAAGCTTAGACCGGACCGAGAGCTCTTGGAGCCTGTACAAGGCCGACATGTAGAATCCGCTACCGCAGCCGGCCGGTTCGCTGTAGCTGCCTGAATTGATCGCCCCGAGCGGGATCAATAGAGACACCAGTAAGGAGACGGATAATCCAGACAAAATCATATCAACTTACTGGTCTGATGGATCTTGAATATAAGTGCGAGACTTGAGACAAATGTCCGAAGTGACCTAAGCGAAGATTCAATGAATCGCCTAGACGATGCCTAAAATATAATGAATATTATAAATTAAATAAAAAAAATAAAGAAAGCACATGGGTTCCCTTCTTTAACTACATGGAAAGCTGAAAACGGAAAAAACGAGCAAGTTAATACATTATTTAAAAAAAAAAACATGCAAAACGCTATCGGGTAGTGAAAGAATTTTTTTGACAGTAGAATAAGAACACGCCCACTATCCATTGAAAAATAAAAACGGTCATCTTTTATAATGTTAACTATAAACGTGAGACCTTTTCTGTCTATGTTGTAAAGTCAATGGCTTACCCTTTCAACCTTACCCTTTAACTGAAAGATATAAGTAAAGCCAAATCAAATAACAAAAAAGCCCAGCGAGTTATTGGGTACAAGTTTAATTTCCTGAAGAGTCCACAAGTGTGTAAATTGTTTTCGTGTAAAAAAAAAATATGGAAAATGTCCAAGTAACATACTGTTAACATTCAAGGCTTACAGAGATTGCCATCTAATAAGAGAATATTAAATGGTGTAATGGCAATTTAGAATAGAAAATTTTGGGGATCACGCAAACGACGAAATTAAGTAAATGCTTGATAGTTACAAAAAAGTCGGGTATAAATTTCCTTGTCTTTGTAAGAAAAATTAGTCGGTGAATGCATGTTTGAAAGCTCTTATTCGTCGTCAAAACACTATCAATAAAACAAAAGGAGAAGAAAAACTATAAAATCTCCCGGAAATTCCTTAAATTTTCTTATATTTACTATGGTATACCATATCAAAAACCGGTGACAAAATTTACGTTCAATGAACTGGTTTCTGATTTTTTAACCACTCTCGTAATGGAAGACTAGTGAATTTCACTCGGAACGGTAAAATTTGGGAAGTTTGGATGGGGTTTCCCTTGATGATGAAGGGGGGATTGCTGAAATTTCCAGGAAAATCTTTTTTTTTTTTTTATAAAGGTCTAACCTGTATGGTTTATTTCATTTCATATTTAACTTGATGGTACATTTGAACGTTTATATGCTAAAACCGAGGTTCATTTTAGAGACATATGCTACTCGCTGATGCGTTTTTCCAAACTGATGAAATTTGATATAGAAAATTCGTCTGGAAGTTTTTAAAATGTTACTTTTTATCTTAATTGATGTCCTTACTATAGTCTTGTTTTTCATATCTCTTTTTTTTATTTTTTATTTTGCTTAAAACTTGTGTTTATGAATGATAATTACTAAAACCCAAGTAAGTAACATTTTTTTTTTTGCTAGACAGTCACAAATATTTGCAAATGAACTGTTAAATGAAGAGAACTATAACAGTTAACGTGTGTGTGCGCGTGCGTGTGCGACCGAGCAATAAAATCATATGTTGAAAACAAGAATATTAAAGTAACTCACCCTTTTCCTCGAAAATATTGCAAAATTCCAATTTGAATTAGTAGATAATCACTGATTCTCGCAGAACTCTTATCTGTATCTGTCACCAGGCCCTTTCACGAGCAAGAAAAGTAAGGAAATCGAAAATTCTTTCCAGAAAATACCTTGGAAAAGTTTAACCCAATCATGTGAAATGAACAGCTCCTCTGACGTAGAGGTCCGCGTTTGTCTACACATCAAATATTAACAAATTTGGGAGTAGTGCTCAACAATCAAGGTATTCTTTCCAAAGGCAATACCTTTGGGATATCTGCGCGCACATGTAGAGCCCTTTATTGTAGCGAAGTCTGAGGAAGACCTCCTCGTTATGTGTGATATCCCGAAAAACAAACAAGCGAAGTGAGCTACGTCATTATACACAGGGCGTTAATAATGAAATGGTCAATATAAACGCATGACACTTCGCACATAAATTAATTAACTAGAATACATAAAAGGACCGTTCATTTTTGAAAACCCCACAAGGGCCTATTTATGATTGAGATAGAAAGGGACCTCAGACTTATTATGTACAGATAGATCTACATCTTGACCAATAAACCTTCAAGGCGTTAGTGTCAGGTGCGGGTGCACCCTACTCATTCTCACAGAACTCTTTATGGCAAACAGTGCGCGTTAGATCTTTATAATTTATTGAAAAAATATAGAAATCTCAGAAAATTTATTATTATTATCATCAAGGTATAGAATTGCCCTATCCAAACCCGCTTAGAAAATAAATAAAGATGTTTACATTAAAGCATTTAATTTTTGAGTTATTTAATTATTTTTTACTATAACTGTCACGATAAAGCGGGCACAAGTCTCTTCGTCAGCTTCTAGTGTGCCTCCCAACACTCGGCCTAGCAGGTGGTATTGATTTTATCTTCTTACATTTTGCAAACTGAGGCTTCTGTTGAGGTCCGGACATTTAGATTGTTTTCATCCATTTGCCCTAGATAGATAGATAGATAGATAGATAGATAGATCAGATATATATTTTATTTATTCTGAATTGTGAACAGAAGCACAAGCAATAAAGAAAACACTTTTTCACTTTCACAATATCAGCAGGGCAAGCACTCAAAATTGAATTGGAGTGATAAACATATTTAAATAAATAGCTAGTAAATTTGTTTGATCAAAAAGCTGCAAGTGATTTGAACTCCAAGTTATTAAATTTCTCCCTAAAGCCGGTTGTGAAAGGGCAGTCGCACAGAACATGTTGCACAGTTAGTGCATTCCTGCAAATGCACGTACATGTTCAATTTTCATACGGACCTCGACAAGCGACCTTTTTCCACCTGACAAACGGAATCTGATTGCTATAATTTGTTCATGCTCTTTAACTTATGCTGGAGGTAGGGTTAGATTCTGTTTATCATTGAGATTTCATTTCATCCAAAATTCTAACTTTGTCGGCTTTGTCGTTTTCCACATAGCTATCAGCATCTCCGTGAAATATATCCACAAAGTTGTAGTATAGCATGCCATACACGTACCCTCTACCAGGGCCGCATTTATTATTGTGGACATTTTTGGCTGAAGCGACACAATAGACAGTCATTTTGGCTGACATCAGACCAAAATGACTGTCTAATTATCTAGAGACATATCTGTGAATATCTGTGGAAAATCAATCTCTCGCCCTGGTAAAGGGTACCATACACGCTGTATAGTAAAATTGTCCTCGTCTGGTCTCTCTCTCTCTCCCCCCCCCCCCCCCCCCCCCACCTCGTCATCAAAACTCTCCATCCACCAGTGGCAGATCCCGTTTACTCTTGATTGGCTTTCAATATAAAATTTGCATAAAATTTTGCAGTTTTAATTGACGCACTTCTGAGTTTTCTACACAGCAGACTGTTACATGCGAAACAAGATATAGTTTGTAACATTTGTAAATTAAATTTAAAAAAAAACAAAACAAATATAGCTTTTGAATTCAATTTTTATTCAATTCAATAACAATATAATATTGTCAAATCTATAAACTCTGTCTCTGTTACATAATAGTGATCCTAGACTTGCTAGGCAATCTTGAAAGTGTACTCTCAGATAAATGTTTTATACTAAAGCATCGATAATAAACTCTCTACTTTATTCCCAACACCAACCTAAACTTATTATAACATGTTAAAAGTATTTACAAAACAATTCAATGAATGCATAGTAAAATGATTGCAGTTGGCCACCATGTTATTGAGCCATTAGTAAACAAATTAACATTTAATAGATCAGTCTCCAACTCCTTTACTTTTGTAATAGATATCAGTGGATAGGATAATTCTCTGTGCCTGGAAGACAAAATTAATACAATCTAGGACTATACACCAATTTGAAATGAAAAAGTTCAATATTGATATCTGTCTATTAAAATTATCAAAAACTGTCACAATGGAAGACCAAATAAAATTCACAAATCATTGCGTTAGTTTGAGAGAAAAAAAAAATACAATGAATAAATAAATAAAATACAAAATAACATTAATCAATGAAATTAATCCTATATCAACTTGAAGTATGTTGGCATGAAATGAGTAAGTCAATTTTTTTTTCAGATCTTAGTATTTTTGCTTAACAAGGCACATTGGTCCTCTCATCACTGCTCATACGGGAATGTCATAGCTGTCTTAATAATTCTGTGGAAAAAAATCCAAATCAAATCTTCAAACCAAAACACTGACACAAGTTTGAACTTGATCCTCATGTAGCTGAATTAAGCCACACTGATTCTATAAGATTACAAGAACAGCTCACAATTATGTACACACTGTCAGCACTTAAATCAAATTAAAAAAATGCCTTTTCTACCAACTACAAGTCAACAACTGTCATCACACATGATATAAGAGATATTTAGTGTCTTCCTTTTTTTCATACACGTTGCTCTAATTACAAATTAACTCATTCTCAAACATTTTATGAAACTTTCCCTAGTCGGGTCTACTTTAAATACAAGATTATAACATGATATTGTAACTCGCTATGCTATATTTAGTCCTCACAACAACATTTTCTTTGCAACAACAATCCCTGCAAATTTCTCCAGCTAATGAACTTCTAATGCTTGGAATAAAAGAGAAATATATACAGCACACTTTTGCAAATGGTAGAGATAGGAAAAACTCACATTTTTTTTTTCAAAATTGCATCTTGTGAGATTTTGTTCTGCTGCCTTCATTACAAAATCCATCAACATCAAACAATCTTCAAACAAAAGATGGAAAATTAAATAAAAATGTATAAGCCTATAAATCTGAAACTTGTTTCTCTTTCAAACAACAGCAAATCAACAAATTGAATGTTAATACAAACTTCACATTGCAGTTTCAAATAAAAAAAATAGATGTAACATTTAAAAATACTAGATTTAGTGCAATGTAGTGTCTTATCTGAATAATAGGTGGCACTACTGTATAAAAATTATATAGAATCTGGTTAGAACATGATATTATCTTTTACAGAATTATATTATCTGCTGTTAACACTCCATTCTGTCATCTTTGGTGAATGTACAAATCGGCTTTCATGAAAAAAAAATGACAGGTCCATGTTAGTTATCAAACTCACTTCTGGTCTATACACAAACACATCTATCTAAATGAAGTAAAACTAGTATTTACAAATCAAAACCAATAATCTAATTTCACAGCAAGTATACAAGTATAGTTTCTACTGCTATAATTAATATGATATAATGGAAGAAGTTAAACTTCTCAAATCAATGTAAACTAAAACCATTGCATCAAAATTGAAATCAGACTTTTGACTTTTTCTGGTCTCCCATGTTTGGTATGAAAAAACCAATAAATTGTGTCTTGAATATTTAAGCCCAATTGATGTGATGTGGTTAACTTTTCAAACCATATTCATAAAAAAGCAACTTAACATGCTGTTACTATTCTAGCAAACTTTTTGTCTTAGTTCTTTGGTCCTTGTGGTTTATCTTACATACATTCTGTCTAAATAGAAGACTTGGCAGAAACACCTAGAATAAATTACTTTTCATATATGATAGTTGTTCCTATAAATCCACTGTTCTATTTTTTTCCCAGACTTACTATTGTATTAGCACTTGAACACATCCTCATATTCAAAATAAACACTGTTGTTTTTAAATTTCCCTGTGTTGTCTCTGGTCCTTAATTCATACTCTTAAAGAGTTTGTACACCCTTCTGACAGGGTAACTTCAGCAACATAAAATGTCCCTGTTAAATTAGTAGTCACTGATTACGTTTTTTCTGTTTTTGTCTACAAGTGCATTTAGTCACGGCCATGGAGCACCCTCAAATGCAACTAAATAAATAAAAGAAGAAAAAAAATTCACAAGGAAATGGATTCTCAGTGTTTAGGTCATGTAAGTTCATGCGTCATGGGTGTGCCTCCCTCTTTATTGACTCTGTGGTCCCATCATCATTGGTTTCCGAGTTCTGTAACAGAGATATGAGGGCTTGGTTAATACATTTTTTGCTTTGTGCACTGTTATGTGTTTTACAAGAAAATATATTTTTAAACTGATCAAATATTGATGATATTCCTTACCACTTTGAATTGTAAATTTAGTGTATTAAAATAAAGGTAATGATAAAAAATGATAAACTTTAAACAAACCAATTACAAGTAAATTACAGATCCAAGAAACATAAGTTATACAAAGAATTCCCAATCTTTTCTTGTACATACCCTTAGAATTTATTGCCGACAAGATGCTGCATTTCATGTCTTAGAAGTTGCTCAGAAGCAGGAAAAGCACGGTCACAATACTGACATATCCACATAGTCTCAAGGCCCTCCAGCTTGTCTTCCTTTTTTACGCCATCTACAGGAGGTTTACTGAGATTCTGAAACACAGCTGCTGCACCAATAGGCTTATCTTCCACAGTAGGTGCCACTCTTTGCTTTGGTTTTTCAGGTATTGGGATTTTTTCAACGGGGATGAATTCATTGTCATTGGTGTTGTCAGCAGCATCACAAGTTTTGGTCAAGTTCATTGCTTTACTGTACTCTGAAATGTCAATGAACTCTGGTTCTGGCTTGACCGACTGGCTCATATCAACAGCGCTCGTATCATCAAGGGTGTCTTCATCATCCTGGTCATTCTTTTCCTTGGATTCTATGTTGTTGAAGTTAAAATGCACCTTGATATGTTGGTTAAGCAGATGCGTCTTGCTAACACTGTAGTCACAATAGGGGCACTTGAGTTCACTGTGTATCATGTGAAACTTTAGGTGAGTCAGTAAGTTATCTCGTCGTATGTTAGTATATGGGCATCTATCACACTTGTACAGTTTCTTTGGTTCCAGGACATCATCCAATTTGTTTTCTAGAAGATCCCATGAATCATGTACGCCACCTGGCCCAGTTGCAGCATCCCCAGGATCTAAGGTGCTCGCCACAAGAATATCGGCAGGCATCTGTGGGAGATGTTGCAAGTTGGTGATGGATTGGACAGCCAGCAAGTTCTGATTGGGCAGCAAATGCAGCTTTCTATGCTGAAGCAACAGGTTGTATCCAGGGACGCTATAATCACAGTACTCGCAAAGGTAACGCTGCTTGCTTCCATGGAGACTGATATGCCGCTCAAATTGACCTCGTTTGGTGGTGGCATATGGGCACTTCTCACAACACCATTTCTTGTATTTTGCATGTTCTAGGATGTGTTCACCGGTAGGGTCATTGTAGCGTAAGTTGAATCCAGCATGAGCAACTGTGTCCGGGTTGTTGGCAATATTAGCGTGCAGTTCCTCAACTTCCTCCTTTGTGAGTGGTGGTTTGGAATGAGAGGCAGCTTTTTCTGCTTCCTCTGCAGCCGGATCTATATCAGTTTCGGGATTAAACTGAGATGTGTGTACCTTCACATGGTGGGTCATCAGCCCCTTGTTTCCACAATGATAGTCACAGTGCTGGCACTTCATAGCACCTTCACGATACCCATGCATTCCTTCATGCATGCGAAGATTCACGCTACGAACGTTAGTGTACGGGCAGTACTTGCACTTGTGTAGCTTCCCTGAGGTTTTAGCAGCAGGTGTAACATTACTACTACTACTATTGCTGTGAACAACAGGCTCAATCTTTTCAATCTTCATTTCTAACTCTGGGCCAGCTTGGTTAGAACGCAGGGGCACGCTCAAAACACGTGAGCTAATAATGTCATGCTTGTATCCAGCAGCCTCAACTACATCCATCTCAGCATAGGACTCACACAGGGATTCCTCATATTCCTGATCAGAGGGGCCCGAAGCCTTGACATCTTCCACGTCCCCAAACTGTATATGGTACTTCATATGTTGTCGCAGCAATCTCTTTCGGCTGACCCAGTAATTACAGTACTGGCATTTAAAAGGAGCAGTTGGCTTGGGCCTGTGAAACTGTTTGTGGTACAGAAAGTCATGCCTTGAGTTGGTGTTGTACGGACACACATTACACTTGTACCTCTTGTCACCACCCGTTGAGACACTTGTGGTGCGTTGTTTCTTTGGAGGGCTTGGATGCTTCACTGCAGGAACAATATGCTGGATATGTTCTACCTTTGCTGCCTGGTGCATTCGGTGGTGCTGTATAAGTAGACGGGGGACACACACATAGTACGGGCAGTATTTGCACTTGTGGTTGTTCAAGGCACTGGGTTTGTGGTGGGTCCTGTGCATCTTAAAAAGGTTTTTCTTATCAGAACGATACGGACAAATGTTGCATTGGTATTTTTTGTGTCTGATTACAGGCTTGGCAGGACTTGAATCAATGGGTAGCGGCTTTGGTGAGGTGAGAGATTGATTTTGTGGTCTGGGTGTATCAGGGCTCAAGAAATCTGTGGAAATAGCTCTGTTCATTCTTGTGAGCAGAACTTCAAAGTTCCCTTCCTCACAATGCTGATAGTCTTGAATCTTGTGTTTCTCTCTCAGGTGGCGGAAAATGGCATTTTTCCAATTGGAAGCATGTCCACAGAGCTTACAACGAAAACTGCGCTGACTCAAAGATGGGAGTCCTTGCCCCTGGCCCCCTTGCTCTGGTGAGGATGTTGTCATACTGTCAGCCTCTTTCGTTTCTCCTGACACCTGCACAGCTTTTCTTTCTCCTGTAAAATTTGGGTTTGCTATGACAGAAACAGAGGGATCACTGCTGTGCTTCTTACGAATATGTCTACGTACAGAATTTCTGAAGACTGATGCAAAGCTGCAAGATGAACATTTCCACTGCTTGAACTGTGCAGCATGCGTTTTCACATGGTCTATAACAACCTCACGGTGGGTGTCCTTGAAGGGGCACCTTGCACACTTCCATACTCTTGCCTTTTTATTTGAATCTGGTGAGGACGCAGTGTTCTCTTTCTTGGAGTCATTCAGGGCTGCCTGAGCTGCTAGTGCAGCAGGCAAGCTGAATTTCCTCCTGGCAATCTGGCAGTAGTCTGCCAAAGAGTTGGCAGCCTCTTTCTGGCTCATCACTTGTATGGAACCTTTCCCCTTGTGCCTCCTACGTATGTGTCTCACAATGTCACTGCGCCAGTTGGACCTGTAGATGCAGGAAGAGCATCGAAACCGCTTAGTGTTGTGTATGTCATGTTGGTTGAGATATGCAATTTTTGACTTGGACTGTAGGTCATGCTGCTCAATAACATAGGCATTGGAATTTGGGTGGAGAACACGAATGTGTTTGTTCAGATCCCATTTCCAGTTGGAGCGTTTTCCACAGAGGGAGCATTTAAATGGACGCTGGTCTTTATCATCATCTCCTATTATGTGTACTTCTGCTTTCACTGGTGATGATTCAGATCCTTTGTTGTTATGATGACCACCTGATGCAAGAGGCAGTGGTGAAGGTTTGGAAAGAAACCTGGGTCTGGTTTGTGCATTCTGGGATACATAAACTTGTGGCTTCTTCACAGCTTCCATTTTTGGAGGAATTCTGATCATGTGTGCATGGGGGTGTTTCGCTGCAATATGCCTCTTAATAACAGTTATCCATCTCGACTGCTGACTGCAAATGGAGCACTTGAAAATACGAAAATTTCCCAGCTCCGTGTTAGAGGCTGATGGTGAGTCATCTGCAGCACGTTCGATTTCTATCTCAGGCGGGCTGTCAGCAGTCGCATCCAAGTTTTTTGGAAGATTTAAGTTGGGTTCTGGGATAAGTACGGGAGGGTCTGTGGTACCACTATTCATTGAGCTTGATAAGTCCAGGCTCCCAGTACTACTCCCATTCATAGAATTTTCATTATCATCAGAATTAGTCTCCCCTTGCTTGTACACTTCTATTACATAGGCATCAGTGCCTTGGTGCACAAGACGAATATGCTTGTTCAGATCCCATTTCCAGTTTGATCTCCTAGAGCACAGTGAACACTTAAAGGGTCGCCGATCAACCACCACGGATGGGCTGTCATTATCATTCCCTCGACCCACTTGACTGGGGCTATTACTATGACTGGGGGCTGGGTACAATTTAGCCTTATCCCATAACTTTACCACATGGGCATCGGTTCCTGGGTGACGCATCCTTATATGACGGTTGATGTCGCTGTTCCAGTTGGATCTCCGACTGCACTTGGAGCACTTATATGGTCTAAGATCTTCCATTGTGTTTGGGTCAACATTCTGAGCTACCTGTTTACCCTTTCCTGGTGTGCTATCAGGAGTGCGGTTGTCTTTTGGAGCTGGGCGATCATCAATCACTTCACCCTCTTGGCCAGGATGCTGCTTCTCAATGTGCTTTTTCAAATCCCATTTCCAATTTGACCTTCTGTTGCAAATAGAGCACCTCAGTGGCCTCTCGTCCCCTGTTGGATGACTACCAGACTTTGAAGATGGGGTAGAGTAGCCACTGAATTTGCTTGGTGTTAGCTCATTAGAGTAAGAAGTGTCAAAGGAATTCACTGAGGCTTGATCTTGATGTTCAGAGAGTTCCACAGTGCTGCTGTTATAGGAGGCATCAGACATATTGGACATGGTTTCCAAAGCAGTCTGGGCATCCACACTGGTCTCCATGTCCAGATCAACATCAACTGGAATCATGCTGCCATCTTCATTTTCCTCTAAAACAACTGCATCCTCATCTCCAGGGTGAGAGCTCTGGATGTGCTTTGCTATGTCCCATTTCCATCTGGACTTCCGTTCACACAATGAGCATCGATAGGGTCGTGGTTGACTTCCCACAGGCTGGTTTGCATAGGAACGATTCCCAGCTGCTCGCGCATAGTCACGGTTTGCCACAGATTCTAGATAATCTGTCAGAGTGGCACGGGCTTCCTCTTCTGTCAGCTGTATGACATCCTGCACATCACGGTCAGGGTGCTCTTTTCTCATGTGTTTCTGGATGTCCCATTTCCAGTTGGCCCTCTGACCACATTCTGGGCACTTAAACATTTTCAGGTTCTCATGGATGGCTATATGAGCCTTCATCTTTGAGGGTGCCCTCGCAGTGTATGGACACATTGGGCACTTAATCTCCCCTGCATTTGTAGAATCTGCTGTGGAGGTAGAGGGGGTGGTCTCGTGACTCACAGAACCCCCACTCATGTTATCACTGCTCACATTATTCATTCTGAGGGTTCCATTCTGTGGGTTCAGCAGCTTCTCATTGATGATCTTCTGCTCCACTTGTGCCATGGCAACATCAATGGAAACAGTCATGTCCTCTTGATGATGCTTTTCAAAATGGCGCTTGAGGTCCCCACGCCAGCTGGTGGCATAACTGCAGTATGTGCACTGGTACGGCTTCTCTCCTGTGTGGAGACGCATGTGGCGTTCCAGAGCTGATTGGTACACTGCCACATATCCACACTCGGGACAAATGTAGCTGCCTGAGGAGGATGAGGCATTGGGAGTACTGGTGGTGGCACCACTGGGCACTGAGGTAGTGGTAGCTGTGGTGCCGGTGGTGTCATCAGTGGTGTCTGCTAGCACAGTTTTACTGCCACTCTTCCCAGTGGCATAGTAATTGTGGGTCTTCTTCATATGAGCATTAACGTCTCCCTGGTATTTGTATCTCTTCCAGCAGAACATGCATTTGAAACGTTTGTCAATGGAATGGACCTTCAGGTGGCGTCTAAGGTCACTTGGCCATTTTGCCATGTAGGAACAATGGCTGCACTTGAGGTTCAACATAGGCTGGTGCAAAACTGACTTCAGTGGGGTACTGGAGGGAGAGGTCTTCATGGAAAGATCTAGGGGCTGGTCTTCTGATGAAGAGGCACCGTCAAGACGAGGCACTTTGGCAGAGAGATTGAGTGGTGCCCCAGATCCGGATCCATCACCATCACCAGTGTCATCAGTGTCGTCATTGAAACCAGTGTCTTCCAGGCGACGCTTATGAGTGATATAATCCTTGAGACGGACACCGTGTTTCTTCTTCATGTGGCGGTTAAGGTCTGAGGAGCGCTTGTAACGCAACTCGCACAGATCACAAGTGTATTCTGCATCATTCATGTGAGAAAGCAGATGATCCTGTAATTTAGCAGGACAACGTGCTTTGTACCCACACACAATACAGATGCAAGAACTGGTGGAATTTTCGTTCTCATCCATCTCCATGCTGTTAGCATCTTCATCAATCACCAATGGCCCTTGCTCATCAATCACTAAATTAGCAGGTGAATCTGATAGGCTATCTTGCTCATCTGCAGACCCCTGGTCACTGTGGTAACAGGCCTCGTGTGCCCTTATTCTTCCCAGACTTTGAGCAGTGTAGCTACACAGGTTACACTTGAAAGGACCTGAGCCACCATGGTTCAACATATGGCGGTCCAGGTTAGCCCTTAGCGTGGTGGAGTACTGGCACTCCTGACACTGGTAAGTCTGCTTGTTGGAATGCTTGGCTTTGTGGAGGACAAAATCAATTCTCTTTTGTGTGGAAAAGCTACAAAACTGGCAAGAATAAGTCTTGGCGCTGAGGTGAACCTGCTTGACATGCCTAGCAACTTTATAGCGAGTTGCATGGGTGTATGTACAGAGAATGCACTTCCACTGCACGCAGCCATCGATCACAAGTTCCTGCAGTTTTGAGGTAACTTCAGGATCACTTGTTACATTTGCAGTGGAAGTGGATGATGAAGTATGCTTGACACCATTTTGCTTAGTGGCATCCTCGTCATCGTCTGCATCATTCTCATGATCATCACTGGGGCTCTCCATTTGGGCCACCAAAAATTCCTCATCATCAAATTCTTCATTCTCAGCGATAGCAGCCTCCACATCCAAAACATCCCCTGTCTCTGCCTCAATCTCATGTTCAATTTTACGAGTTGTCTGACTAATTCGTCTTACAACTGCAGGTTTTCGACGGGACCGTTTCTCACTAGGAGGTGTCACTGTTGCAGAAGGTGGTGAAGGCCCATGATTGGTTGACTCTCCCTGAGATTTTATTGCATGGTTTGCTGCCCCTGATCCAGGATCCAATAAGAGATCACCAGACGGAGGTGAGCTGTTTTTATGAATCATACTCCTATGTCTAAACACCTTGTCTTTGTATCTTGATGCATATTCACAAATATCACAGGCATAAATAGGAAAGTCCTCTCCATGGGCATCCTTCTGGTGAAGAAGAAACAACTTGGATTTTTTGGTTGAAAAGGCACAGTGGCAGGTATACTGACGCACAAAAGGCTTACGACTGGGTTCTTTCACGCCTCCTTTATTACTGCCCTCGCTACCCTTGGGGAGACATCGCCTTAGGTGCCTCTGTAGAAGAATTTTGTGTTTTGTCACATAATTGCAGTTTTTGCAAGGAAAGGTGGCATTCCCTTTAGTCTTGGCAAAAGACACCTTAACTTGAAGAGGCATATCTGTGGAATGTCTGAAGTCAACTAGCCCTGAGTGGAATTACCTTTCATCTCATCATTATCTGAAATAAAAAAGGAAATAAGATGTCACTTTTTATCTAAAAAGTTATGTGCAGAAAATTATACAGATCTGCTGGAAAAGTGTAATTCAGAATAAACAAACAGACCATTTTGCCATCATTTTAAGTCATTTTAGGCTTAAAAGAGCACCTAAGGCACAAACATTTCATCTTCATGACTAAGTGCGGTTTTGCTGCGTCAAGGAAAAAATTATCAGACAAGAACAACCTAGCAATTACGCTTTTATGATTTTTCTTTTCTTCAAAGGCATTCACTTCAAACTGCTTTCCTGTTTTGGGATATAATTAATGAAACCCTATGTTATACAGACAAACTAATATTTTAACCAAAAGCCCTATTTCTTAGAAACATTATAAAGAACTTGGTACTAACAGAATTACAAATCTACAAGTACAATAGAAAAAATGGTGCAATGTTTAGATGAAGGCAAACAGCGTTTATCGCCAATGAAAAAATTCCAAGGTTATTCAGGTACTTGCTGCACATTATTCAACATTAATATAAACTGATAGAGGTTTAAGTTCTTGTAAAAAGCAGAAACAAAGACATACATTCTGGCTTGCACAAATAGGTATGTGAAAGTATCACACTCAAAAACACATGCACATATCCAACCATCCATCCAATCCAAACAATTAAAGGGATAATAACTCTTCGTATGAAATCTATATTTCACAATAAAAACATTGTGAATAACTCATAGAAATATAATATATTCTGCTTTACGACGAAAACAGCAGTTATAGCTATTATTCTGATATCTGAGCTTGTCTTCAGATCACGTGACCTCCATTGATGGCTATACTCTGTTATAATCTCTTAAGAGATTTTAACAAAAAACCAAACTTTTTAGAAAAAAACCAGGGACTAACTTTGAATTTAAAAATGGATTCATTAACCACTGGTAAGCATGGGAAAATTGTTGTTTACTCCAGGAAAATTCATTTTTTGGCCAAAACGAAGAGTTATTATCCCTTTAACTTGCTATCAACACGAATGCACACTGAATCACACACACACACACTGAACACACACACACTGAATCAGACAAACAAACATCCACACACCATTTCCTTCTTGGCTCAATCCCTGCTTCCTGATATGCAACATGATTTATCCCTTTACTACTCCTAAAAGGTCTCTTAAAATGTCAACAAAGTGCACAACAGGTGTTTTCCCACTGCTAAAATCTTTTACCTGTCCAGGAATATCTGGATTATAGCACAGAGATGTTTTCTGCCCTTTTTATCAAGAACAATTTTTTAGGTATGATATTTGTGTTCAAAATTGTCTTAAAGTTGTATTTTTTATGTCTAGATATCCTGCAAAGCTACTTATCTTTCACAATTCAGACCTTAAATGATAAAACCTTCAAATAAAATTAACCGATATCAATATTTCTTTCTCAAATATACTGAAAAACATGACAGACTAATCATTCTAGGAATTATTTAGAAAATATCTGATTAGAAATGACCAAAAACGATTCATTTGTAGCAGAAAATTCAATTTGGAGGGATGGGATATCTTAACTACATATTAAATCATTCAGCTACCTGCTTACTTTTCCTCAGAGGTTTTCTTCTAAGACATTATGTTCTAATGTATATTCAGTAACTTTCTCTCCCATCCCCACTCTTCCCCTTGAACAAACCCCTTCCATCCATCCATTCCCTAATGAAAACCACACCTCACATTATCAACTCACTTCTCTCCTCTCTGTCACCTCTGGAAGACTCTGTGTACATCATCTAATATCCCTTTCCCATACATACATACATACACAGCACACACATCAGTGGCCAAATTCCAATGGTCTTTGTTCTGGCATCTCTCATTATCTCTCTGTATGCTTAACAATGCTACTCACCTTTGTGTGTGATGCTATCTGTTGTACCTGAGCTCCGGGTCCTAATGGGTTCCCCGAGTTATCTGGGAGCACCTCTTGAATTCTGGAATGGAGAAACAATTAAGATTTATCAGTGTGGAATTCGCCAGACATGCAAAACTGATTGCGCACCAGTGCGACATGTAATTTAGGTAGCCCAAGCTCACTCTAAACTTATTCAACAAAATCTGTGCCAAAAGCTAGACATGCTTTGATTTGGCTAAGAAAAATGTATGCTACTAATTCCGATGTCTATTATTGATTTGATTCAACTTTTTGATTTGGATGATATCATTGACAATCATGTAAATGAAATCTTTCCAAGTTTTATACTACAGTGAACCACCCGATTTCGTGAAAAATAGGACTAAATCCCTGAAATGAAAGCACAAACAGTTTCTAGTTATTCATATGAGAGCATAGCTTAGATCCTGCAATGGAAGAAAAATGAAGATTTATAACTTAGTCTGACACCAGATATATTTTCCAAGTGGCAGGCCAGAGTGTTACCTTTGTAAGGCAACCTAACTGAATAAATGCAAGTACAAAGATGTTCTACTGACTTAAATCTCATCATCTAAAAAAGCAATTTTTAAAACTTCAATGAATCAGATGTAATGTAGAGAAAATCATAAGTCCCTGTATGAGATCTTGAAAATTTTCATTTTTGAGGACAAAAAAAGGTTAGGTTCCCTAACCTTACTTGATTGTATTACTTCTTGCAGTGACACCGATTAATCAATTATTTACCATGCAGGTTTAACTGCCTCATCTAAACAAAAATTTTAAAAAGCTTTTCCCGGCTGCCTTTCAAAATCCAGACACAGAATAAAAATACAGCTACCAAATCTCAATATCTAATACTGGAATAACTGGATATTTCTAAACATCTAATCCTGGAGTCACTGAATATTTCAAAATATCTGTTACTGGAAAAACTTAAAGCTGAGAATTATCATGTAAATTACTGACAGGAAGTAAATCCTGTCCAGACGTCATTGGAACTTGACTCACTTCCAGAGGATTTTATTAAGATTTGTCTGAATCTTTTTTTTCCTCCGTTCAGATTACATTTCAACTCTTTTTCAAGACAGATGAAACAAAAGAAAATCATATTATGAGATAGGAAACACTATTTAAAAGGACTTTTCTAAAAAGTCCTTTCTTTCCTGCACTGTTTCCATGAAATAGTTGCAGGAATGCCTCTTTTTCAAGAATAACTAAAACAAAGCCTTTTCTGGGAAAACAATTTTTCATACAAATGCTGAATAACAATGAGACTTGCTTGGAAATTTTTCAAGCCTCCTTGATAACTGAATCATTAACCTGTAAATTAATGATTAATTTATCCAACCAAAGGAATTTATTCATAATATTAGCAAGATAATAGTGATGGGTTCTTGATATTTATGCTGCACTACAAGATAAACCACAATGACATCTTAAAGGAAACAAGACAGTTTTTTCCGATACCACAGAACTCGGCAAGTATGACTTCCCATCCTGTTACAGGTGGTTTAAGTGTTAATTCATTGCTATCCACACTATGGGCCCTCACACCAACCAATGGCCAAGGAAAATGCATAACACCATCTACTGACTTCTGTATCCATTACAATATGCTATCACTTTGGTGATGGGCTTTGATAACAAATACTAGAGAACTTCTCAGGTCAGTCATAGTTTATTAGTATATATGTCATATGGCCAGTGTTTATCAGCTAGGCCCTGCGAGATGGATGAGACAGAGCACCCAGATGAAAACATCTAACAGTTGGCAGAGAAGGTAGGGTAAGCATGTCAAATGCATATCACCTTGATGGTCCGTTCCTGTTCACAATACAAGCTGTGTCCACGCTAATTTTTTTTTTTTCACATACATGTGCCTCTCCCTTCTCTCTCTCTCTCACTCAGGTAACATTAACTCTTTAAGAAATTATAATTAAGCCATCAAGCTTGGATAAAGATATTATTTCACCTCTCCTGTTAGTTATTTTCCAGGTGAGAACACATTCTGAGAATGCATGTGAAACCCATTATCATAAGAGAAAGAATGTTCTTCAACTTTTTTTCTGTCCTGAGATTGTGTTTCTCCCCCCTCCCCCCCAAGATAACATGCATATGTGTGTTTAAACCAACGTCCTATAGACCTATTCTCCACAAACCTGCAATACAATTCATAAATGAGTCTCCTTCTGGAATACTTAAAGACAAATCAAAAGACAGCTGTTACACATTCAGGAAATGAAGGTGTCAACCCAATCCGACTCCTTTTTATCCAGTGTTAAAAAACCAGGGTCACTTCAGGTACTGTATGTGGCTTTTCCACCTGAACAACTGATAAACACCCAGACAAGTAATAAAACACTGTTATTGAGCAAAAACCCACATCAGCAATGACCAATAGAAAAAGCCACCTTTTGACAAATGGCATGCCCCGGCCTTGCATGGTCACTGTTTGCCCGCCCTGAGAAAGAGCAAGACAGGTCCTGTTAAAGTTCAAGAAAGCACGTACATTGTGGACAGCCTTCAATATCTTAAAATGTGGTCCAGCCTTTCAGTTCTGCTTAAAAATCAACCAAGTGTATTTATTATGGATATTATAAGTATTATTTTTAGTTGCAAAGCTTTTGGCCTTAGGAAAAAAAAAACCCAAATTACATAAAAAGTGCTTGTCCCTACACACAGAAAGAAACTGTTTCATACTTGAATAATACTGGTCACAGCAGTAAAGAATTCAAGAGAAGAAGGTTATCCTTCACCTCATGGGTGGCAAAAGCTTGTTTCCCAACATGTTAATTAGCCAAATTATTGTGCAAATTGTAATCAGCATTAAAACCTGTGTTTTCTGCAACTTTGCTGCATCATGAAGATCGTGAATTTACAGGTAGCATGTTCTATGAATACCCTAGATGTTGGCCAAAAGCTTCAAAAGAAAAAATGCATGACAAACAGAAAAACAATTTCCTAGTGCGATTAAAATACTAACATGATAATCTGTCCATGTCCTCTGTCCATCAGTGACCAGGGGTCAAGTGTCCACCTTCCACAAAAAAAGGGGTAGTCAAAAGCACAGGTGCACTCTCCAAGCTTCAAAGGCAAACCAAACAATAAAGAAAGAGAAGATAAAACTTCTGTTCTCTCCTACAGCAAACAGCCATATAGCTTATCATCATCAAAGTTGCACATGAGCAATTCTCTGAAAGCCACACAGGTCTACACACAGGTGGGCGATATTGACTACACAGCCTCTGACTACATAAACTACATACTGCGGCCCTTTGATATGAATATCTAATGTAAGAACCTGGTTTGAATCACCTTTGCAAGAGGTGGCATTGAAAATACAGTAGCCTCACTGGAGGGGTTACACAGCAGTGCCCTGCACCCTGGATAAAGAAGTGCAGAAATTGCTTTACAGGCAATGGGTTTACTAATGCTGGAAGTGCCTAGAGGGGAATCAGCACTGGGCCAATACCTGTGGATAATCAACGTGGAAAATTGCTTTAAATCACCTCAGTAGTTGGTGACACTGAATACCAGCGCTTGTCTCCATGCATGCGGCTGTTGCTGTCTGTGGTGAATAAGACTTGAAAGGCAACCTGGCAATACAGGTGGAGGTGGTCTGGAATTTCTGGGTGTGTCTTGAAAAGCATGGAGACATCTGGTGGACAGAAAAGTCATGTTTCAAAGCTGTCGTCTGCAAAATCTTTTCGATAAATAATTCACCGTTTGCCAGCCGTGCATTTTCATGGTCCTGTGGAAGCAACATCACTGAGCTTGCTTCTTTGCCTTATAGTTTTTTATAAGGCAAAAAAATTGAAAAGACTGGAAAATTCACTAACACTTTCTTCTTCACTGGTATACAGAGATTAAAAAACATTGCAAATTCAGCTCCATATCTGACATTCATCACCAAAAATATACCTGATAATGACCAAATTTCCAAGAAAGCAATTAATTTCTACTACTAGTGTGAAAAGCTTACATCTCATTTGCTGTCAACATCAATTAAGTGGAATGATGCAGGTTACATCGCTAAAGCACAATGTTTACCAATAAACAACCAGGAAAACAAGATATAAGCACGAATGTTTTTTAGTTACGATTTACCCCTGGAGCAAAAAATCTATAGCAACACAATTTACACCTGCTTGAAGTTTGAAACTACTATGTAAGACTGAAGTTACGTTTTATCTCCTGCATTTCCCCCCTGGTATAAAAACACCGATTCATCTTGTAGAAGTGTCACCGTTCATGATGCTCTTTCATTCCTGAAATTAAAACCCCGTGTCTGCTTCAAGCTAGATAAAATACATCCCTATATTTCTATAACTGTATTCAAAGGGGAAAATGTATCCATATGGAAGTCTTGACATCGTGAATAAAAATCTGCTTTTCCTAGCAGTAACCTGCCATACTTGTCTAATTTCACCTTGGAACAAGAAGGTAATGACTTCAGGTACAAGCTCAATTCCAGAAAATGAAAACACTGCCGGTTGGAAGTCAGCTTATTTGTAAGTGAATATTTCTCTTAAATTTAAATCACAAAGAGACATAAACCCACAGTAAAAAGGTCTGGAAAAAATTAAAAAAGAAAAATGTGCTTTCGGCTAGCTCCTTGTAAAAGAGATCAATTTACATTTTTAAAAAATCCCTCCTGATAATAAACCTCTGAATCTGCTGCAAGGTAACCAGCTCTATTTTCTTTTTCATTTTAATGATGCAAGAGCTACCTACGCAAATATGTTACTCCTGAAAATAAAACTTTGCCTACAATTCACTTCCTTTTCATTTATCTTGATCTAGGATAGAAGATTCATTTTGGGTCCTCGTCTTGATTTAGGATAAAAAAAGAGGTGCTTTCCCTATAAGAACTCGAGACAAAAAAACCTTTACTGCCTACCAGGTAACTGCAATGCATAGCCAGTCAGTACTTCTTACACAAGAGAAGAAGTTTCCCCATAAAAAGCTAGCAATTTCACCTGGTAAAAAAGGACATTATTTTCTAAATAGGCAAAACCTGAATTCCAATAAATCAAGAGAGGACATTTTCATTGGCAGTCACTTGACAACATGCAAGAACCCTTCACTGTAATTAGAGTTTCTAGAAAGCTCAGGGGTGAACGATTGTGGTTTCATGTTCCAATTTCTTGTGGGAATAAAAACCTTTGTAGAATTTAAATCGATTCTATCTTTGATGTAAGGGTATCTAACAACACCCAGGAGTGAGTTTTAATGCTGGTCTTGAATAGCATCACAGACATTTTCGATGGCAAGGAATGTGACAATTCGGCAATCTTCAAAACACACCTAGTTTAGGATTAAATTGCCATAGTGCAACTGTTCAGAATCGATACTTGTATTTTTGTTACTCTAGAACTGCACTCAAAAGATATAGCCAGATCAAGCCAGAACCCCCCCCCCCCTCCGCAGACATATACCCCCTAGTTTCCTTTAAAATCACTTTACGTCAACACTAGTTTCTCAATGAAAATTGCACTGTAAGAGCACAGCTTTCTCAATACTGCTATCATTATCAAACTCAAACTATGCTTCTGAAACCTACCCCCTCATTCTCATACAGAGCCCCCAGCCAAATTCAGCTATACCCCCTTAATTCCTGTTCCTGAGTCTCAACACGTATTACATAACTCAAAGGCGTTTCACTTAATTAACCGGGGACACAGGTATATATATCCTGTGCATACCTCAAAGGTGATTTAAACACTGTATGGAGACTTGGGCAGGTATGCTCTGTATAATTAGTGTAATTAAGATATACACGATGGGTCTCATCATTTACAAGGAACTCTCCCAAGCAAATCCAGAGTACTGCTAGCTGTGCCAAAACTGGTGGCAAACACATTCAAGTATCTTCTTTCTGTCAGACTTTTATCATGTACACAGGCCAAAAGATATTCATATTTACCAGCAGATAAATTATGTGCTCTTGTCAATTTGTTTGCAAGAAATGTTTTATTTCATCTGCTGCATCATGCATCTGCATCATATCGCATATAAACAGTTACTTATTCTAGTTTATCTCAGTCATGTTTGGATAAGGAATTTTTTGTTGTTTGACAAAGGTCCAAAGTTTTTCATCTCTGAAGTTTCCGGGAAGAAATGTGTCCCACCTGTTTGACATCTATATTGTAGTATGTCCCATAATGAGGTTAACCCCTAAATAAACTGTTTTCTTGATACCTCACAGTGACCACCAATGGGAAATAAACATGCATTTCTTACCTTCAATTCTCAGCAGCAATATATGTTTCTATCTCTATGCATTACAGACCTTAATCCTGCTAGCTTATTATTTGTTTTAATTAACAGAATATAATTAACGACCTACAAAGAGAATTTTAATTTTAAAAATAATAAAAAAAAAACATTTAAAAAATATTGTTTTGACTAAATTTTAGACTTGGCCAAGAAAAAAATAATGCTAAAGACATACCAGCCTTCAGACCATGCCTAAATTATTACCAAAACCCAGGTGACCACCTAGGCAAAATTATACAAATTTGCAATTTCTCAGAAGCTTAAATGAGACCACCTGTTTTTCATTTCAATAGAAAGCCATTTACATAAGGCATCTTTTTCAGTTTCTCCCACTTTAATGTGACCAACCACAATATGAGGCACTTCTTGATAACTCATCTAAAATGTCTTCTGCTTGACATGCTGTTTTTTATCTCTGTCCTCAACACTGGAAGTGACCTGTCATGAAGTCTTCTATGCTCACATCCGACCATGCTTGGAAAGATGGGCATTAAAACCGATAAGAAATTGAGAAAAGTACATTCTGAACTTGCAGACTATGATTTTCTTGAGAAACAATTCAAGTGTGAAAGAGAATCAAAAAAGATGAACGGACTGAGATAAATTTGGACCTAATTTTGCTTCTTGACTTAAAAAAGCCTAAAAGCAACAAGCAGTAAAATACTGTCTGTTTTTGCCTCCCTCTGGTTGCAAGTCAAGCTGTGACATATCCAATTGGTATCTACATTTCTAACCATTATTACCCAATCTAATCACTGTTTCCTTTGCCATGGTACTTGAGACCGTATACTGTTAATCATAATCAATCAAACTGCATGCTAAAACATTGTGCATTAAGTTAAGCCGTCACAAGTTGTAAACCCAGTGGAAACGCAGCTGAACAGTAACAAAATCTGATGATGAACAGTTTGTCATCTATGGTAGGCCCACACCTGGATAAGACATCAACACATTTCCAGATCCTTCAAGCAGACAGTTGTACGAGAGATCACCATGAGTTTCAATCATAGAAAACCACCTGTAGCAGCTTAAGATCTCACCTTTCTCAGGGCAACGAAGGCACCAACTAACTATACCACAGATATGAACCAGTTTCAAATGGCTTTTGTTTAGCATTGAAGTAAGCCTAGAACACCCATATATATATATATACCTGCCTTGTCCTGGTTATCAGCAAAGATAGTTCCTACCAGTATGAAACATATATTTGGAAACAATGAAAGCAACCAACTGAACAATATGTCACCTAAAGAGCAGTCCTACTGTATGAGTTATTACTAAATGAGCAAAATGTATGAAAACCAAAGAAATTTATGACCTGTCTACCTTGCACTCTCTCTCCCGGCACTACAAACAAAGCAACCCCCCCCCCCCAAAAAAAAAAAATAAATAAATAAATAAAATGAAATAAAAAATAAATAAAAAGTATCATCTGGTGGTCTACATAAATGAAACAGACAGAAAAACCTCTCTCTCTCTCTCTCTCTCTCTCTCTCTCACACACACACACACACACACAGCTGGTAGACATCAGTAATTGTTACCTGGCTAGCTCTACTCCTCTACTAGAAAGCATCTCACAGAATAAATAGCAGAATCAGAGCAGATATAATTCCGTACATAACACACAAGGCGCAACTCTCTCTTCCAGCCACCAGACCAGTTATCCCACGTCACCTAGCTGCCTTCATCTGTCTCTCTCTCTCTATCTCTGCCAACCAGCCAACCAACCAGCCTGCAAACAGCCCCTAGAAACTTTTTTTCACAGCCTCAATGACACGGCACATGCAGTAAGCAATTTATGCCACAGCCGACAAAGCAGACTCTCTCTTCTCTTCTCTTCCAGCCAAAAGAGCCAGGTAATAATACCTTACCTGTCCTCTGTTTGCCAGTCAGAGCCTGGGACCCCAGAAATACCTTTTCTCATCACTGGTGGAGCAACAATCTATGACCCGGCCACAAGGAAACAAAGCCACCTTGACAATTCCACCGTGTGATTATATCACCAGGTGGGATAGCTTTCCCCATATCACTGCTTCTCCAGATGTAACATGCTCTGGAACACAGGTAGGCCGTTAGAGCTATACAGGTGACAGGGCATGGTGATGATGAGGATGATGATTATACATGCCAGGGCCACATTATGGCAATACCAGCTGGGCTAGCTCTCTAAGTACCTCACTGCTTCTTGAGCTGTGACATACTCTGGAACCCTATAAACTTAAATCATACAGATGACAGGGCTACTTTGGTATGACTATACATGGCAGGGCCTTGTCACCCAACATATCATTTCTTGATACATAGGTAATATATCAATACACATGCCATGGCACAATTATCTAGATTAATCCAGACAGGACTTGAAAGTTTTAACAGACCGTGTGCAGCAGCCCACTGGTACCTGGATATATCTTTTACTGATTTACAAGACTCAGAGCAAAGGTAGACTTGTATGTACACTATGACACAAGTAATCATTTTTGGCAGAGTACAATGTAATGTCTTCATCAGATACCCTCTGAAACTCATTGGAAAATTATTTACAGAGGACAGAAAGTGGTTCTTGTGATTTCATGTCTCTACTGTAATACGGGTAGCTTTACACAAAGTAAGGGAAATCTACCATGAAAGACCAACAAGTAAGGGAAATCTATCATGAAAGAGCAACAAATAAGAGAAATCTATCATGAAAGAGCAACAAGTAAAGGAAATCTATCCTGAAAGTGCAAAGCCCAAAACTGAAAGAAAGAGTGGTGTTTTTACCTTAACTCTGAACTCAATCTCTCCCTTTTCCACTACAACACTCACAGTTCTATCAACCACCATATGACATCAGTCAGACTATTACCAGTCTAGGTAATTCATCAGGAACATGGTTGTAGTCTTGTGATCCTCCTCGAGGACCTATCTACCATTACATCACTTTGAAAATATGTTTCCAGAGGCCCCCTTGGCATCAATAAGAAACTAATGTGATATTGGGGCCACCTAAATTCCATAAAATAGGCAACAGGGCCAGGTAACATGTACAGAGGAACACCTGGGCAGTCAGGTGAAACACCAGTGCTCTGATAAGAAGATGGCTTGTCCTCTGGCACTGACAGAAAATCTTGGCTGACTACAACATCTTTTATAATATAATTATATATTTGTCTAAGAAGTACTTTCTAGTTTTAGCTCCACTATCAATATGGGTTTCTACCAGTATCTCACCAGAATAAACCACTCACATTTTTCCAAAATTCTATAAACTACATTTTGGGCTCTGAATGTGTACATTTTAGAAGCATTTTGAAAGGTCCTATCATCAGGTAGAGCATCCTGCTGCAACTGACATATACTATCCATGTTTCTAAAATCTTCCCCAGGACAGGGCCCAAAAATTGGATGACAATTATTGTGTCACAGCCACCCTAAAATATCCATGTTCCCGGGCATAATTTTCCCCATAATGGTTGCCCTGTCACATGCATTTTCCTAACCCCTCATCTCACCTGAACACTGAATATATTCTCCTGGCCAGGAAGGGGGACTGATGACCAAAGAGATAAGCTGCTGTCCAGTTTCACTGACCAGTGACCACTGGTGATTTACAGGCTTGCAAGCACCTTCTATCCTGCCTACATCTGCCCAGGTCCCCTTCAGCAATGTGCAGAACAATTTCTCTTGTCTCACCTGAGCGCTGACCATTCATTCTTCCTGCCAGGCCTGATGGACAATGAGATAGGCTGATGTCCAGCCCCACTGACCACAGTGACCACCACTGCCACTGTTCAGACCCTCCTTTGCTTCAGGTGTAGCTGCTAGCATAAGGAATTGTGGGTTTCATCATATTTTGTCTTGTGAGTTTCCTGGTGAGAACTAAGTTTGCCCGTGGTTTATCTTTCTCTCTCTCCCCTCCCCATATTTCATGTTTTGAAACTGCATAAAAAATGTGGATCTTTAAACAAATTTAAGTTTAGGTTATAAAATCAAAAAAAAAAAAAAAAAAAAAAAAAGAATCTTAGTGGTTTTCTTCTTGCAGGATTTTCACACCTACTATTGATTTTATGAGCAAAATAATCAAGACAGTAGATCATCAGAGCATGATTAATTCAGTCAGTCAGCTTGCTCCAGCCCCCACCCCCCCCCCCCCGACCTCTACCTCCAACCTCACAAAAATCTTCCACGATCAAAAATAGAACAGGGGCATTATTTAAACTATCTAGCTTTTTATAGCTCTTGTCATCTGATAAAAATGTCACTGGAATTCACAGACCTTCTGAGTGACTAAATAACAATATAGTGAGTTGCTATCACAAAAGTTGTATAAGCTATGTTTTCTACATGCTTAAGATATCATCTTTTGTTTTGATGTATAATTTGTTATGGTATGTGAGAGAAGGGGGCAAGTTTTATAAAGCTGATCATTAGTTTAAAATAATAGATCTCTTGAAAGAGTTCATTCCTTGAATCTTCTTTCCAAAGTTAAAAGGCAAATTGAACTAATAACCCAGCAATAATAATAATAATAATAATAATAATAATAATAATAATATTAGCACCCGAGATAGGACAACATGGAATGAAAAACTCCACAGCAAGATGATGGGAAGAAAGCTCTATTTATAATCTCCTCATTACATCTGGTGACATCAGTCAGAATACCTCCGTTCCAAACGAGTCTCTGTGTGAACACGTCCAGTGAGACTGAGACTCACCACTGGAAATTCTCCATATAAGCCCCCCGGCTGCGTTTTTCCGTGAGACGATCCATTTGTCACACATGACAGCCCTCTATTGCTAAGCACTAGCTAACAGAGGGACAGCTATGTGACCAGAGAATGTACCTGCTTGTTCCAGGTGCAAATGTGTTCCTCTTCAGTTGGATTTAAACTGTGGGACAATTAATACTCGGGAAAGGGGGAGAGTTGGGGGTGGGGGGGGGGGAGAGGAGCAAAGGAGACTAGAGACTCATAGTTTATAGGCTAATGCAGGTTAACTGAATCTAGATGCTAAATGTGAAAGATTAACTTTTGCTGAAACATAGTAATGGCTTTTGAATTTTTTTTAAAGAAAAAATAAGCCACCTGTTTAAAAAATAAATAAACATGTGTGTGTGTGTGTGTGTGTGTGTGTGTGATTCCAGTCTTACTTTAATTCTTTTAATATCTCTTTCAAGAAACTGACAGCTAACATCTAAGATGGGACACAAATCACGACTGAAGCCTCGCCAGAGAAAATGATAAAATCCCCTGCAAATGCATTTCATAATGTCAACCTTAATATAACTTTCCCATTTCCCAGGTGACAACACTTACTGTGAACCTCAATATACCTGTACATCACTGGTTTCAGAGAAGGTCCATGAAAGCAGCCATGTTTGATGCACTATGGCATGCTTTATTAGGTGTCATTCAGAACACTGTGCCATTTGTCACAATTAAGATGTCACCTCTCATTTTGTACATTGGAGACGGCAAGTCGAAAAAAAAAAACCAAAGCTCCCAGACAGAATAAATGTTTATGTATCGTTTCATACCGATGTACTTGCTATTCTGAACCCAGACAAATGTATTCCCACAGAAGCATGTTTCTGGTGAATACATTTTCTGACTCATGTTTATACATCATTTCATATCAATTTATTATATATTCTGAATCCAGACAAATGTATTCAACAGAGCCATTTTCGTGATCTTACCTGTACGTTTATGGCAGGGTGTTTCAAGAGGTTTAGCAGAGCTCAAATATTCAATTAAGATGAACCAGGAACTCATTATCAAAGTTTGCATTTACCACACAAATAGCTTGTGCAACAATACAGAAAGTGGTTCTTAAATAGAACTCTGACGTCCTTAACAATGTCTTGATTTTCAAATTTGAAAGAGGAACTATAGTATACATATAAAACAGATATCATTATAAGTTAAAGAAATTTGAAAGAGAAATAACAAGTACAACAGGGAGTTATCAAATACCTTCACTAATGGTCTGTTCATTTTAAATCTGCTTCACTTTTCGTGATACATTAAATAACTAATTCATTTGAAATATTTTCTTTTCATGCTAATCAATGAGATTTTGAAAGAGACACTTTTTTGCAATACAAAAATACATCTCATAATTTTTCTTTGTCCAAGGCTCAAGTACACCTTGTATCTTAACTACACATTAACCACAGTAATGGGGAAAATTATCAATTTTCAGATACTTTAAAAACCATTAAAATATGTTTCTGCATGTGTAGCCTTTTTTTGTGCAATATAGAACTATAAGGTAGCCTGCTTTTCATTTTAGTTGCTACCACTCAACAGGAATTTTCTAATTTTAAGAATTTATGGGTTGAAAAAATACAGTATCTGTAAAATTCACATTTCCATTGAAACGAATTAGTAATCGTCATATTATACTGTCTCTTGTATTCAGTGGGAATCATTTTCAATTTCATTTTTCGTGAATGTGTAAAAAAATGCAGCACAGTAGAAAATAATGCATCTTTGATAATACCAGATGTGTATCATAAATGTACGCACAGAAGCAACAACAAACCATTTATCTAAGCCCAGAAAAACAAACAAGTGCTCCATTGCCAAGAACACATACAATATGTTTACCTTTATCAATTATTAAGTGCTTTGCCAGCTTCCTCAAGTGCATAAAATATCAGAACTGTTATCACAGAGAGACTAGAACTTGGTCAGAGTCTACCAGCTGTAGGAGTCACAATGGAGAGTATTATCAGTGGATGATGAATACGCAGAATATTAAGAAACCTTGGTCAGAGTCTGATGCTGAAACAATGCCTCTTATCTCTATCAATGAACAGCAATGCAATGCAAATTTGAATGTGGCTTTTTACGTCAAACTGACAGTTTCATGTTGCAGAACTGTGTCTAAATTCAGGCAGATATCTGCAAGAGGTAATGCAATCAATTTCAATTATCATTATTATTATTATTTTACATGTCATTCAAATTTGTGATTGCCCAAATGCCAACCATTATTTATAACCAGCCACTTGTTTGAATACATCATTTGTCACCTTAGCAAGACAACAGCCACTGACAGTATTGATAACAATTCTAGTTCAATCCCTTCATATCTAATCCACAGACACGAGGTAAAATACCAATTACATCAACCACAAGTTGTGTTATCTGTTAAGTCACCTTACCTAAGAGATCCTTAAGGTACTTGGCTATCTTTTGTCTGTTAATATTCTGGTCTATCTCTGGTATTGTTCTCACTTATCTCTCTCTGTCCTTGGGGTTTCTTCACTCTGGTATATTTCTGTAAAGACAAAAAGGGATGTGTCACTTAAGTATTATTCAACTGTCAATCAATTGTTTTTCCAAAAATTACTATAACGTTTAAATTAAAATTCCTGTATTTTTGTGAATTTTTTATTTCTGCTTCAAGGGAACAGATCTGAAATAGAAAATAAACTCATGTATTGTTGATTTTTTTTTCTTCTGCGCATCTTGACTTCTAGTACCTGGCAAAACACAGGTTGTTGTTGAAATTGGACTGTCCAAAAATGATTGAAAATAATAATAATAAAAAAAAATCAAACAATCTTACACTATTTCTACAATGCATTCATAAACAAAGTACCTAAACTGTTGACAGCCAAAAATAGAATATCCTGTATTTGCTTCTAAAAATAACCATCCAAACACACACACACTGGTAAGTGGCCAGTAAATAATACAGTAACTACTGTAATAAATGATGACTAAGTCAAAAACAAAGAGTAAACCAGATCAAATCTCTTTCTTCTTTTTGTCATTCTAAAACACTGCTTCAACAATAAGAATAAATAAAAATTCATAATTTTAGTACCTGGAATATGAACTCCATTCACGGATAAAAGAACCTGTCTTGCTATGAAATACACCTTCTCCAAGCAGCCACATGTAAACAAATTCAATCCTTAAGCATGAAAAATCCAAAACAACAGGTACACGAAGTGCAAACCAGCTATGACGAAATGACACCTCTTTACCACTACCGGACCTTTAAAAACCTCTGGCGAATAAAAAGCAGAGGAGTGTCAGATCTCCAAATTGAGATCTTTATCTCTGTGGCAGCTTTTGTTGGAAAAAATGCCAATTTTCCGTGTGCCAAGCCTGACCATCATAGTTAATAAGTTGTTGACAGTATATTATCAAACATTTTGACATGTTGAGGTATTTTTTTTCTGGAGAGAGAGAGGGGAGGCAAAATTACATAATAGAAATAATTCTGAAGCAGAGAATAAAGAGACACACATGTTGGAACTAGGAATCAAATCACAGATTTCGCAGAATTACCATGATGCTTTTGTTTCAATTCCAAGAATTTGGTGAATAACAAAAAGGGGGGAATGGTCGTGAATATATAAATTTTTTGTATAAATTTATATATAAGTATAAACTGCCTATTTTGCCTCCACTGAATAGTTTTCCTGTTGTCTGATTCTGAGAATTCTATGAATGATATCGAGAAGGGTTTGAAAACACATCAATGAGAAAATGACATAACCAAAAAAGCAATATGCACAAAACACTAGAAATTCTGCCGGCAACATGCACTGAACAATATTCCTGCATTTTTCAGTTAAATTCTATGCTTCAGAGACCAGCAGCAGTCAAACTGTAAGCTCTAACAGGCACAAATAATATATCTTTGCCTTCTTTGGAACAAACCTACACAACATTTTCTCTCTTTATCCACACAGACATGTAAAAGAAAAGATTAATGGATAGATGGATGGATGGATGAGTTGACATATAAACAGGTACAGAGACAAGTGAATAAACTGGACAGCAGTCTGAGAGTTGAGGCATCCACAAGGAAAAAAAAAAGGCAATAAATAAATAAATAAAATTAATCTAAAAAATGTCATGAAACCACCATTCAGTTGAATTCCCATCTTTTCCTCCTGAAAATTCCATCAAAATTTGCGGAGAACCTTTTGAGAGATCCTAACCTATATTAACCAACATCTTTAAAAATGTAACCTCTAGTTGCTGACAATAATGAATGGATGAGCAGATAAAGAAATAGATAAATAAAGGCAAAAAAAAAATAAAAATAAGCACAGAGACAAACTGACAAACAGATGAACGGAACAGGTAAAATAATTAATCAATTAACACGAAAAGCACGACTGACTGACAAATGACTAACAAAATATATGAATTAAAATAAAAATAAAACTAATACAACGATCAGAAATGTAAACAAGAGTCCCAATCAACAAAGGAATGCCACACCCTGTCATGCGTCACCTCGGATTACCACTACAACGCCACTGTCACCCATAATTTACGTCAGGTAACCACGAATAATCAGGAACTCAGGTAGCTATCTATACAAGCCATAACTTCCTTTGCCTGACAGTTCACAGCAAGTTCTGAGATAATTACCTCCTCTGTAAAAGATATGTATCTGACTAATGGTTTCATTTTTTTTTTTCTTCTAAAATTATTTGTTGACAAATGATAGTGGGGAAAATAGTTTCTTAAAGAAGCAGGTCCAAGATTTGGGTAACTATTCCTGATGTAGTTTTAGTTTAATCCTGAAAGAACAATAGTTTGCCTTTCAGAAAGTAAGAAAGAATGTTTAACTTAACCCCACCTTTCACTCTAACCTATCCCACTGAGCAAATAATTTCTGTCTTTTTTCCCCATCAAATACTTAAAGCATAAAATACATTTTCTACCAGTGGTGGCAGTAGTATCATGGTCCGTAGGCTAATAAGCAGGAAGGAGTCAGCTTTCTCACCAGTAATTGCTCAGGTCCTCCTCTCTCACCTGTGATCTCTCCCACAAATGGATAAACATGCCATGACCCCGGCCCAAAGAGAGGTTTGTCACAGAAGCAAACAATCTGATCAGAATAACACCCTTTCTTGTTTGCCAGAGACTTTCCAAAGGAATAATGAAAGAGATGTCTTTTCATGTAACAGAGAAATGAAAGAGAAATAATAAGCAACAAATTCCACCCAAACTGGTATACATTGCAGAAGTGCAAACAATATGGCCAGAATAAGTGTCCTTTAACGTCTGCCAGAGAATTACAAAAGAATACTACAAGAGATGCCCTCTCATATAACAGAGAACTGAAAGAGAAATGAAAAGAAATAACTTTTGCTTCAAAGTGAATGTATTACAGAAGCAGACAATGTGGGCAGAAGAGCAGGTTTCCTTTTCTGTTCCATTAAAAATTTGAAGAAAACTAAATATGTAGTGTCTTAGGAGATGTACATCTGACAAGAGGTTGAAGAAATAATGCCAGTCTAAGGTAAATTGTTACTAAAGCCAGCTGTTCATGACAATCGGTACTTCCCAAATAATTCAGATACCATTTGGTATCTAATTTGGAGAAAAATGACTGATGGCAACATTAAGAGTAGTAAAAAGAGCCTGCCCAAATTAACAGATAATCTCATTTCTCTATCCATGTTTTTTCACTATTACTTTTATCATGCCTGATAAAAGTTTTACCCACTTTTTTCACACTACATGCTTTTCTAGTTGACTTCATGTGATAACATAATACAGAATATGGCTTCTACCCCCTTAAATAATCCAATACCACACACACACATACACACAACACCAGGCAGCCAGTTTGCTAACAAAGGGAACAACTCTGTCACAATAAGGGGCACAGTGTCACACAGTGTCACAAACAATGTTCCCCTGTCCCTCTGTCACACAGATGAAAACATTAACCTTGTGTCACCATCCAAGCTGGTTGACAACAACCACAAAGCAACTGGAATCTGAAGCTGTATTTATAGTGTATGGGCCAATGTAGACCCCCTCCCCCCTATCTTTGATACTTAGACTACTACAACATATGGATTGGTCTTAAATGACTTCTGTTTGACAATAAAGCTTGTGTACATGTTCTTGTCAGTTGTCTTGAGAAATGAATTAACACCTGTTGTTTACACCTGTAAGAGTTGCCATGGTAACTGCAACCAAAACAATTGAGGTAAAAACCACCAAAACGGCTAATTTCTCACACAGCATTGGAATCCCAAAGTGAAGCATTTGCCTTTTCAGACCAAACCCTCTTCAGACCAAACTCTTTGTTAATTGGATCATTATCCTAGAATTTAACATGACTAGCCCCTGATTAACAAGAAAATTTAGTCTCTTTCTAAACCACTTATTAAACATAAGTTAAAATAAATATATGGAAAACAGAAATGACTTTCCAACGACAAATAATAACCCAATATGACAATTCAACAAATGATCACGTACAGTTGATCCTGAGGCAAGTGACTGATTGAACAAACTAAATTTAGAACTAACAGATGTCATCTCTCTTGGTGTTATTGTCATTCTCTTGAAACATGCCACTGTATTGTGATGACTAATAATAATAAGACATATCAACACAACAACAGCAATTTGTGCATTAAAAAGATCTCAAAAAGTGACAGTTAATCACAAAGGTGAATAATAGTTTTTTTCTAATTCTTTTAAATATAATTAACACAGAAGCTACAGATGTAAAAAAAAAAAAAAAGAAAAAAAAAAAAAAAACTAAGCAGAAAGGTGCACCTCCCCATGTTTCATAATAAACCAGAAAAAAAAATAAATAAAAATTTAAAAATTCTTTCTTAAATTATTATCAAGTATCATAGTCTCATACCTTGTTCTTGAACTTAAAAACAGACAAACAGAGTACTAGTAAAGTGAATCCTTAAGAGAACATGATCTGTGAGTCAGTCATCTGTTTACACAACTACCTGTTCCTACTGTTTCCATACCTATGTAAGCACGTTAAGTCTAAAAACCTCTAAAACCAAATGGATAATTCAAATTCACCAACAAATGACTTTCGCAGAAAAACCTATTATGTATTATTTCACCTGGCATTTAGTTCACAACTACATTTGATTTATATCAGAACATCTCTCCCTCTTTTTGCCCTCAATTCATAACCCTAAATAATCTCATTCAACATTCAAGAACAAACAACACTCATCAATACCAATGATAACGAAATAAATTCTTTTACAAAAAGAATAACTAACTTCCATCGATGTAAATGACATATGAATATTCCATCTGTGCCATGGAGACTTGTTTTCAGTGCATCTCATCCCTTTCTGTTGTCAGAAACAACTCCAACAACCTCCCAACTCTCCACCCTCTAAAACCATACAAACTCCAGAATTACAAATGATATCAACCCCAACCAAGAAGTCCTAAAGGAGGAAGAATAAACACAAATCAGCCGAGATTAAGAGAAAAAAAAACTTCCTACCTTTTTCGCAAAGTAAAAATGACTGAGGAGAATACGAGTGCTTCACCCTCTCTGACTGCTTTATCTGTGTGCCTCTGCTCTCTTCCTCAAAACCCCAGTGACATCACAGGGTGATAAATAACCCGTCTGTCACTCCGGTTCCCAATAAGGAAACCAGGCTATTGCTTTAATGTGACACAGTAAGGTACAATTACTATACACAGGTGCTCTCTCAGGTGTGGCATCTTCAGATCCTGCTCATTGTTCTGAAAATTGTAACTGCGTGGTGAGGTTGTCTGTTTTCCTTTCTCGACAGTGCAGAGAGAGAGAGAGAGAGAGAACAAGACATAACATCATGTCCCGTAATTTTATTTTCAAACTTTTCCATTTACTTGTGAGGTATTATTTCTGGACAGTCACAAGCAGTTACCTGGTACAAGTTCAATTAGACCACATGAAAACTATTCACTTACAAGTTGCCAGTGTGAACAGCTCCAGTTGTAATATAAAACTTTAATTGTAACTTTGTTACTTTTATTCAGTTTTCAGAAACTGTCCTTGTTATTCATTTAGGAAACTGATGACTGTATTCCACTTTTTTAAGGAACAAATTCTTTTACGATAGTAAACCTTCATGTCACTTCTGTTCAGAGGCAGAAAAATCAAGCCGCCAGTTTCGTGGAAAACCCAAATGACACAAAAATACATACATGCTTATCAACAGGTGCGTAGGTTTCAATTTAGACAAGTTCCTCCTGCTGTATTGAAACTCATAAATACAACAGTAAATAACTGCTATTTTTATCAACTTGGGACACAGGCAAGGGACCACACCTACAAATTTTTGGATACTTCCTGGCAAAACTTATTTTCTTTTTTTAATTTGTTTGTATAATTTTACAACAAAAGGTTTTATACTGTTTTCCCTTAAAGGGAGTTTTTTTCCAGAGTGCCATATCATTTCCTCATTCCTGAAGTTTCTCCTTCCCTGTTAGGTAGTCAGGATCAGGCACAAGGACATATCTTATCTTGTGTTTCTTTTTAATAAATGAAACATTCTGGCACTTTAAGTTATAAGTAACAGGTCAGATAATTCGGCCAGTGAAAAAAAATGTGCAAAGTATTGCTTCTTTCTCTCTCTCTCACATAGCTTAGCCCTTTTCCCCTTATACTTCAATTTGCACATTATCACATTTCTCAAAAGTCTAAAGCTGAACCTGCAAATGACAGAACTCCTCAGCACTTCAACCAACGCTGTCATGACAAGACTCTCATCTCATATTTGCCCCTCCCCTAGAAACCCCTTTCACCTAATCTACTCATCACACGGCACAGTACACGCCTATAAACTGTCCTTACTGCCCTGAAAAGCCAAAAGAAAGTGGGAATATTATCATCTTAAGTTAATACTATGTAACCCTTAATAAAGACTCTGATCCGGAAATCTCCACCTACTCACTTGCACATGCTCAAGTCACCTGATGCTTGTCCTTTAACTCTGAATCTGACACCTTGTTTCTGCTAATTTAACCCTTGATGATGAGACTTTCAAAACAGAATTGTATAAATTTACTCAGTTCCATCCTGCCCAAGAGATGCTTAACATTAAAATTTTTTCAAATATCCAAAAGATTTTTCTTCACAGATCAATAAGATTGGGTCTACATTAACTTTGATGAAGCATAACTAAATTCTCTGATAATCTAAAACTTTTCATTTTTTTTTTTTTAGAATCTCCTATGTGAAATAATATTTTCAGAAGTCACTTTAAAACTACTTAAACCTGTTATCAACATGCTGGCAATAAAACATTTATTCCCCACAAGCTTCTATATTAATTCAATAAAAGTGTATATCAATTTAATAAATTGCCAGTAATCTCTTGAAACTCTTGTGTCACAAAATGTGATTTCGGTGGCTGTCAAAATACCAGTAACCAGAATTGCCAAAGACGAAATATGAAATAAAAAATGCATATCAAATTTCTCGCACTTCAAATGAAAACCAGTGCCACTGTCACAACCATGTTCAACACGAATATGTGAGCAGTGTCATGACACCACTACCCTAGGTTCTAGATTCCGGTATTGCCAGCTCGATCTTGATTTCATATATAACCCATACTAAAAGCGACTCCACCACAAGGTATATTTAGCAAGCTAGCTTTTACGTTGCTCTGACACTCAGGGTAGACACCACCTGTAATGCACACTGAATAACAGGGACCACTCAATAACAATCAAGGCCCTGATATAACCAGACCAGAACTACAACTTACTGAAGCAGAAGTTAGAAATTCAAATGTCAACCACGACAATGAAAAACAAGTCCCTGGAAAGTCCTCAGGAGGAAAATCCAATTTTCCAGGATCCAAGTCCAAGCTCACCAAAGAATTTTTGATCTGCCCTTGAAAGTTGACCAGACAACAGGATATCATATACTGTTCAGCATAACTCCATGCCCAATCTTAATAAAAAAAGCAACAATGTTTGTCCTTTAATAGAAATTTATACATAAAAGTTATTTTAGATATGGATCTATAACTTTTAGTTTCAAAATTCAAATTTCTCAGCAACCCGTTCCAGGAATAACACGTTCAAAATTATCAGTCAGTTTTCAAGGAACCAATCTCAATACTTCTGAAAAGAAATTCTAAACTGTCTGGTGAAACGAAGCATACCATACTGTTATTTTACTCTTAAAAGTATAGTTACTTTAATATTCTTTACTTGAATTTGTGCGATTACCTTGAATGCATAACTGAAATTATTAGATCATTCAAACTTCTAGGAACAATATCTTTAACACACCTTGTTTCCTGGTGAGAAATATCAAACTGTGGATGAAAACTGAACCAACATCAACAGGATGCTAAAGAGATTATTAAGTGTTTTCTGGAAAAAAGTGAGTCTATTTTCCAGGTAATTGCAGAAACAAGTTTTGACTAAAATTTTCCAAACTGGAATCTCAGACTTCTACATAACACAAACTATAACTATAAAATTCTTTTTTTAACCTGTTATTCTTACTTTACACGTTGCAACTTACTATGACATTGTCAATTCGTAAATCATGTTGTCTCTTTTCCATTAAACATTGGCCAAAACATTTGGTCTGCGTCTCCCGTTAACCATATCAATTCTATGACAGCATTACTTGTGGTCCTCAAAATGTGAGCATACTCTCAGGAGCCCTCTCTCTCTCTCTCTCTAGATAATCTGATTACATTAAAGCATCAAGTCGGTAGCAATGGAAATCCTACTGCCGAGTGTCTCACCACAAATTCCCTGTGAACCACGTTCAGACCAGGAACAGGTAGCTAAACCCCTACTGCCTGTCATCTCCGCATCACATTATTTTTCGACATTATCATATCCAAATTTGTCCAAATACAGGATCCCAGGAACTTGGTGAACTTATGTGGCCCCCTAAATGGATAAACAATCTGTTCAAGGATGCTTTACCTTGGTTTCTATTAATAGTAACAAGAAAGAGGATTATAGTACCTCATGAGTATAAACAGTGTCATGCAAATTCCTCAATAATCATTTGCCTTTTTTTTTTTTTGGAAAGGGGGGGGGGGGTACGATTATTTGATACTATGAATTCATGTCTGTACCTAATCTCATCTTTAAAGAAAGAAAAGCAATAATGCTATTTTCTGACAATGTTAAATTAAAAAGTGTAAAATAAATAAATAAATAAATAAATAAATAAATAAATAAATAATAGACTTTCTTCACTATAAGGAATTTTTGCAGACAAAAACATTATATCAGAAAAATATCTCAAAGAGAAAAGATATCTTTGGCACCTTTCCTAAAACTAGCTATAGGGATGCAAACAGGCCCAAATTGAGGATAATTTCAAGCAGAGCACCCCTCAATGATGTCATTTAAGGCAAATTACAGGTGTCTTCTCACCGCAAGACACAAAAGCCAAGCTCCACAAATGCTACACACAACAAGTGGGCATTGAAACACAGACAAACTGCCTAGTCATCATGGCAGGCAGGGAAACTGCATACTTTTCTGGTAATTTAGAAATACCTGACATGTTGGGGTAAATACTTGAAGATGCTCCTTTTATGACGTTTGGTACTGCATACATGTTTGGGAGATATGCTCTTGTGACTTAATGAATTGCTGGTTTGAAGACAGTGGCTTGATACAGTCAAGAATTGACAAAAAAAAAAAAAAAAATCAGCAAATCACTCACATTCACAAGATTGACACCTAAATTTGACAAAAGGCTAGTACACATTTAGTGCTTTTGTATACTTGTTGAGTATTTTCAACACAATCAAGCTTTACTACTCTAAATGAAAAACTAACTCAAATGTTACAATGCTTTTTCAGAAATATTCTTCAGTAGTGACTATTCTAAAATGAAATAATTTTTTTTCAATTTCTATTTCTTGAAAAAAAAAAATCACTGGATTCAGTTACCAGTCTAGCCTACCTAACCACTCTGACACTACTGAGTATTACCTCAACAGAACTGAGAGCATAATAATCCCCTATCAATGCCTATACCCCATAGTCAGCTCTTAATCTAAATTTTAACCTCACCATTCTATGAAAGAAACAGTAGAATCAATCATCTTGTCAAATACTATATAATAAGAGATTCAGTTTGTCAGTTACACAACATGTAGTACATATAGACATTGACATACTGGAGTGCAAATATCTCTGAACTTCACAGCTGCTGTGAATAAACTTAACTATAGGAACTGTCACTAACACAGCTGAAGAAATTCTTCCCTATATACAAATTGATAAAAGAAGTAAAAGAAGCATGACATTTCCTCCCTTCACTTGTGCTTATGTATTGCCAGGGTATTACATGTTCATAAATTATCCATGTTCTGCAATGTGATAAAATATGTTTGTGTTGTACTTGTGCATAGTGCAAGGTAATTATGTATTTTTTAATGTACACATACATGTACAAGTGAGTGTACACATGAGTGTGTTTGTGTAAAAGTAGTATTCCAGTTTACTTCTTTTGTTTTTTGTATTATGTGCTTACTTATCTCCCAAGTCTAATAAAACATTAAAAAAAAAATGCCCATGGTTTACCAAAAGACCTTGATTACTAAGTGACTTGTTGATGTGAGCTCTTCTTACAATAATTACATAAGAGATGACAAAAACCTATTTTACAGTATGTACAAGCTACCTAAAATTACCAAACAGTTAAAACCTATTTGGTCGTATATGTCAGTTACCTTAACAAGGAGACAAAACAGGAACAGGTCCATCTTCACCTCCTCTCTCGACTCTTCTAATCTCATATGAGGTTATCATATCATAGTCTTGCAGGAGAGGAGAAGAGAGAGAGAGGAATCAAGATAAAGTCAGTCACAGAACAATGCCTCAGATGACAGTCCTAGCTGTTATAAGCTAGGTCAAGAGGTGTGAAATCACATGGCCCATCGTATCCTGGCCTCAGGTTACTGAGCAGAGCAAAAGGACCAGAGCACTGACCGGTTTTACAGGAAAAAATTTCAGATTTTGGTCTCCTTTTCAGTTTAAGACAAATTCGCAGCAATCCAATTGAACAACGTATCCACAGGTCTGCAACATATGCCACATTTTTTTTGTATTTTTTTTGTAAGGTGTAATCTCTTACCTAATTAGACTACTTGTGAAGTATCTTGTAATGTTTCGATCTAAAAGATTTCACAGTTTTCTGGTTAAAGTAATTTTGTAAAAAAACTTATAAGAACTTGCGCTTTGTTTCACAGAACAAAACTTAAAACAAAGACTGCTCTTAACTTTCAGACCAAAAATTCTGTACTTACTGCGACCCAATATATATCAGTAATAGCTTACTAATTAAATAAAATATTGTGTTTTATATAAGGGAAGAAATGGCTACTATTTATGATTAATATCTACATTACTTTAGAGGAACATAATAAATTTATCCTGAATTTGAGTTCTAGATTAATTCAAGTCTAAAAGCCCCAGAATTGAATATTATTCATAAACAATTATAAAGGGGCCAATTGGGTTTTTAGATCTGGCAATACAGAGGAAGATTCAGTATTTTATTTTCTCTATTTTTTAAAATTAATTATTATAAATAAATATACTCTTTTTTTTTGGGGGGGGGGCAGGGGAATCTTTCTACATATCCCAGCTTAAATGCTTTTTTAATGCCTTAAGACACACAGGGAGGGTCAAACACCTCTTGTGATTTATTCTACTTTCTTTTGCTCCAACTTTTATGACCTGACAGATTTTTTTATCAAATTTGTGTACCAACTCATTCTTAGTCAACTCGTTGCAACAAGCTTGATTCAAGTGTGTATTAGTCATAGAATAATCAATAAAAAAAGTAGAATTATACTTTATTTTCACAAACTACTCAACCGCGTGTTTCAAATTTGAAAACAACTCCCTGCCAAAGATCTTTCACTAGTCTACAACATTGTTATTGGTGATTTCCTCAGGCTAATAGACCACTGGGCAGTTTTACCTGTCCCAAAGTCTCCAATGGTTTACCGAAAAGGCCAAGATACTTCATACTTGTGGGCAATACGTGGTACCAGTAAGAGATAAACTGATCTTATCTTGGCACTTCTTGGTCCTTGGTTTTCAGTCACCTGAGCTGCACCGCGGCCATAATCTGGAATCTCTGTCTAAGTTTTCTGATGGAAATGATAAGATTCAGTATTAGCTGGAAGGAAAACCTGTCAACAATATTTCTTGTTGGCAGATTCAGACTTCTGAGAAGGGAATTGGATAGCGTATAATTCATAAATCTGCTGAGAAGCAAGCCAACTGTCTATTCTATTGATATCTTAATTTACTCATCTGCTCATCAAATATTATTCAATTATCTATTTGTGTTTGTTTGTTTAAACTTATTAATTTATCTATCCGTCTACTGGTCATTTAGGTCATCTTCCTCTTCAGTCACTGATTCAAGAACCCCTCGTCATGCTTGATGGATCTTAGATTAATTAATTGATTGATAGGCTGATTGATTTACTTGTTTATTCTGTCACTCATTCATCTATCCGTATAGTCACTCATTCATTCATTCATTCATTCATTCTTGCAATAACATCACCAGTGGGGGGAAAAAAGTCTGTGAATAATGCTGTTGATGCTGAGAACACTGTCACAGCTTCTGTGATGGAGAGATAAGACCTGGTGTCACCAACTGCTTGCTACAGGCAAACTACAGCGAGAGCTGTCTTGATAGTTGTGATTAGTGGCAAAACAAGGAGGCGGATCGCAGTAACCATCCCCTACCTCTTCCATAAAAATGTGATAATGGTTATATGTAGACGTACCGTACACCCACATATGTTCTTACACACGGAAGCATGTGCACTCATTCATAAACATGCACATATACATAATTTTATGTCTATAGGCCAGAAAATGTACATTGTTAATCAAAATTTGAACCATGTTCTATATTATTTCTTTAGATGGCTCAATTTAAGGTACACTTTATCAGAAAAAGACACCCCCCATCTGAAATTTCTGGCTACAGGTCTGAAAATACTATCTAAGAAGCATTTGGAAGAACTGGCTGCTTGGACACATTTTTAATGGTCTCTCCATCCCATCTTATCTGGCACTTTCTTAAGATGATGTTTTTGCCACTAGCCACGAATGTGAAATAATTTAGAACAGTAAATTGTAGGAATAAGAATGATCCCATCTAATTAATACCTAATTAACACCCCCCTGAAAGAATGTAAGAGACATTTCTTTGAAAAAAATCCACTTTTTCAAATAAATGTCTCTTACATTCTTTCAGTCACAAAACTTCCAAAATATTTCAAAACTTGTCACCTTCCTTCACACTTCTCTTACCTCAACAACATCAGACCACTTCAATCTCTTCACAGTGTTTTCTCTAGTATAGTCCTATAACATACAAGACAAGTACTACTGATAGGTGACAGGTATGGACAGGTGCTTGTCACCTTGGTGTGGTGACGCCTGACCCTGTCATTCGCTTCAGAAGTTAAGGAAACAAGGCAGACCCCTTCCTAGGTCAGGTAAGGATGTTTCCTTTAGGTTTATTACCATTATTATCTTTCATAAAAGGTCCTGTAATCATTTACTGTCCTCTAAAACACAATCGGCAAGGGCACAGAAGGTAACTTTTGAAGTCAAAAGAGATACCTCGATGTTTATCCCCTTGAAATTAGCAGTGCAGTGTCACGACAGGTGACAAGAGTTTATCAGTGTTTGTTGGCAGATAAATGACAAGTAGAATTCTTGACTTTGTTTTGACTTAATTTTGTTTAGGTTTTATCATTTGGCAAAACTTCATCCAAGCATGGGCCAAAGGTGGGCGGTGAGGAGGGAGGGGCAGGGGGGGGGGGCAAGTTCCTCAGAAAACTGGGAGTCACTTCTTTTAAAGTTGAACTTAAAATTGACAGAATGGACTGGGCAAACTAAATGTTGTTTAAATGCACTCTCTCCTCTCTCTCTCTCTCTCTCTCTCTCTCTCTTTCACCCCTCCCCCACACACACAACAATTTTTGTATTATTGCAGATCTATCTGACATGATTTATCTGTTCCGTCAAATGTTTTATTATCTAGCGAACCTTGTCTTTATTAACACTAGTCATCACAATGATCTCCACCTGATAGTCTCATTTTTTACCTCCACCTTGCCACCTGAGGCAAATAGAGGTGATTGACTTTGAGGACAAGAATCATGCAAATAACCATAATGATGTATTTTAGCATCTTTAATCATAATCTATGGCATAAAATCACAAAAAAATCTTTGTGTGACAGACTTCAGTTTTCGTCTCTATTTCAAATATTATTTTGGCCCCCTGAGGCATAAGAACAAGCAAATCGCACCAAAAGGCACTAACCGTAACTTAGATGTTTTTTTCCTCATCTTTAAAACTATCATTCAACATGTCAAATAAGAAACATAATTTGCAGTTAGAATCTTGGTTACTCTTCCACATCCTTTTGATACTTGTGGGAAAATGCAGTCTGTGGGAGTTTCTCTAATTTTAAATGAATCTCTGTCTGGGGTCTCCTTCCATGATGCTTAAAAACTCCTTGTCTCAAGATGTGTATTGCATCATTTCAGAATTAAACTAAAAGCAAAACAAGGTTACTTTTGTAAATTCTTGGCTGGTTTTGTTCAGGATTTTTTTCCTCAAAAACTTTGTGATTTGCACTGAGTTAAAAATTCCCATCTCCTGCACAATTTCAATACTAGCTATTAAAAGAAAAAGAAAAAAAATTCTTATTCCCAAGCACATAACCCCCAAGTGTACAAAATGCAACTCCTAGCTACCAATTTTCTAAATGTGTATTATATATTTTATGTCTCTTGTGAAACATTTGTATCCTCTTTGTTACAGTTCACAAGAATGAAAAATTGTCTCACTGCATTATTGCACAGCTATGCTGCTCAAAGGATTGGGGGGGGGGGGGCGAAACAGAGAGAAAACGTGAATAGGCCTATGATAAAATTTTCCATGTCTGGCCCATAAAAAGCTTCCTTGCACAATATCAACTTTTTCAAGTTTTAATAATTTACACATGGTAGTGTTAAATTATAAATAAAACAGTCATCAATTAATAACAAAATTGCCTGATTTTGATTACAAATCAAAGCAGGCTTATATAGTTTGTATAGAGGAATGAAACCATGACTGAACTGAGAGTATTGCATAGTGCAGATACTAATAAATGTTTTTAATTACTGCTTCAGAGGTAAATGCATTTGTTTACCATAAAAAAAGAAGCTTTGTTAACAAGTCACACAAATCTGAAGTTTTAAATCATTTAACAAACAATTAGGAAACACATAGACAGCCATAAAGCTACCTGACTGAGCATAAATCTTTTTTCAGGAAATCAATTTATCAAGTTTCCCACAAGGGACTAATATAATTACATGCATACTTACCCTTATAGTCTCAGTGGGGTTTTGAATTTCAATCAAACCTGATTTCATACAGTAACTGCTTATAGAACATGGGCATTAGCACATTATTGAGTGCTAAGTGATGTTTATTTAATTAATTAATGCTGAAAAGTCCCAAAACAATTAGATGTAGTAGTAGACAAAAAGACATTTCATCAAAAATCGAAAATAATTTAATAAGAAAACATCACTTCCCTAATGATTGCTAATTTGGTTATGATTCAGTTTCTTCTTTTTTCATCATTTTTCTTCCTATTATTCCTCAATCATAAGGTATATCAGATGGTTTTCAATCGATCACTAGTTAGACTGGGGTGGGGTGAGGGTGGAAAGTAAAACAAACATCTAAAATTACTAAAACACATTCAAGTCACATCATTTCTAAATGCATTTCCACCCCACCCTAAATAAATAAATAAATAAATAAATAAATAAATAAATAACTGTCTTGCTTAACTGTCTTTAAGCCCTTGGATTCATCTGATGTCACCCCAAACACAGGTATACTGCATGGCTGAGAATTCAGCTTAACAACAGGGAAACACGTGGGTTCCCTGGTCTAGTTCCCAAATTTCTACAGAAGCATGACATGGCCATACATCACAAATACATTCAGGTGGTCCGTTTTCAGTGCCTCTCTCCCCTCCCCTCCTCTCCCCTCCCCTCCACCTTTGGTCATTGTTAGTAGCTATCAAAAATCTACACTTTTCCCAATTCAAGGTAAAAGATGTCAAATCTGGGCTCTGTAACCCGAAAGCATCACGTATGGCGAATAGCGATATCACACAGAGGTTACAATGTATATATATGGGGCGAGTAAGGGCGAGTTATGGAATCGAGTCGCTTGCGCTCGGTCGCAATGCGCGATGCTTCGAGTTACAGGGCCCTGTTCATTACCCTTGGTCCCCTTCTGGGAACCCCTGTCTCATTACCACATACTGCTAACAGGTACACCCACTCTTTTTTTATTATTGACAGCCCAGCGACAGCGTTATCTCTCAGTAACTTGACTTTCAGGCTGTCTGCATTTTAATCTTGTTTTCAGACAGACAGACATAGTTTTCAATACAAACTTGTCTGCAAAACTCGACTGTATGTAATGGATGTGGCGCTGTTCTTCATCCCTGATATCTGTTTTATAGTTCAAAACTATGCATCTTTCGAAAAAAAACACGTTTTCCCCTTAATATCATTTCTTAATGATTTTAAGTTGGGAATTAATAATCACTATTTCATTACTTCCTACAATCCTGATGATAAAAAAAAACCGGTAATAAGTTCATAACTTTGATCAATGACCACTTACACAAATAAAACTTTACCAGAATATTGATCACAATCAAGAAGTGTTTATAAAGGCTGATCAAACCATCCCCCCAAAACAACTGTTTTCAATATCAACAAGATCACGTATAATCTCCATTATACATCCACACCAGATCAAACAACTTGTTTTTCCGATACAACACAAAGCCAATACAGCCTGGGTGACCTGACGGTTCCAGTTGCTTGCAGGGACATTTCTTTAATTGTGGAATTCTCACTGGTACCCTTCCTCTAAAGCAATGCTCCCACTTGTATTAAAATCAATCCTGCATTCCATTCAGACTCTTATCTGTATCACTGAACCTAGACTTGAACAATCCAATAATAAATAAATAAATAAATAAATAAATAAATAAATAGATATTCACACCCCAATATACGTAATTTTTTTCTGATCAATTTTGGTTCACTGACTTGAATTCTAACAAAATTCCTTTTTTAAAAGAAGCCCTAAAATCCCTAAAGAAAAAAACCTATAGTTGGGACATTTTACCTGTAATTCTTGCTGCATTGCACATACATTCAGTCATCTTGCCCCACCTATGTCAGCTCTGTGACTAGGACCATAAAACCAGACTCAGACACATTTAAAATACCTATGGCACCTGTTAAGTGATCTAAATCACGTATTGGGTTCTTTCCTTGAACCTTGCTCACTGATACATTTCTATCAAAAATTTCCCTTAAATGTGTCATTGATAGATTTTACTGATTCTTTGATGTTAGTGCCTACAGTGAGAAAATGTTATCAAACAATTTCTGTAGATTGTTTAAATTTTGAACCATCTGGACACACCTCAAGTCAGCTCTCAGATGAGGACAGCATTCCCTGAATCTGAATATCTTTGATCATTTTTAAAAAATTAGATTATACATTTATATGTATGCAAGTAACATTCAATATCTCTTCATTCATAAAATTCTCACAAAATCATCCCTCCCCCCCCCCCAAAAAAAAAAAAAAAAAAAAAAAAAATCAGCATTAAAATCCTATCATAATGATGAGCAGATGACTATACTGGCTTACCTGGCAGTCCTTGTAGCAGCACATGCTTTCAGGCAGTCAAATGACCCCACCTTGTGGCCCCTTTCATTCAGGTTCTCCTCATTCACAGAACTCTCACAAAATCCTCTCTCAAAAATCCCACACCAAAAATCCCTATTACGTACAAACAGTCATCACATTTTACCTGGAAGTCCTTAGCACACGTGCGAACTTTCGGAAAGTCAACCGACCCCACCTATTTCCGATCAGCTCTCAGACTCCAACGCAGCTCGATCAGAGCGTGATCACAAACAGCCCACCGCATTTCACCTCCCAATCCTTAAACCACCTGTTAAGTAAACAAGCAATCTCCAGCGACTGTACTTAGTGCATACCACAGGTAAACCTGGGCCACCAGAGTTTCCCACAGCACATAATACCTCCTACCTGGGACTGATCAATAATTCTGGTCCCCCTTCTTATCTCAGTTGCCCTCCTGTATTGAAGCAGGCAAGTTTAAGTACACTTCTGTGTCTGCTTGCTCACATGCAAGTATGTATACATGTGAAGACTTAAGTTCTGTGAGTCTTTTGTTTGCAGTTGAGGTTTAGAAGTTCTGGTTCTGTACTGCTCTTGTAGAGTTTTTTTTTTCACAACTTGTATTACAGAGAATTTCTGGGATTTGAAACGAAAAAATCGTCTTCAGAAAAATTTTCAAATGACTTCAACAATTTTTTTTTACCTGTCAACCATCTACCTACAGGGCTATAAACACCTGTACAAAAATGTCATGGAAAACATTCCGAAGACTCTTTTTTCTTTTCTGGGAACATTCATATATATTTGATCACCTTCTTGTTCTTGCAAATTTGGTATAAAATAAGTCCTTCGGCTAATACACAATATAGTGACCCTAGTAGGACCAGACACATGTATTAACTCCCCATTCCCTATTATCTACTTTGACATAAAAATAGTGTGCTTTTCAGTGATACCAGAGATAGCTAGGGGATTTGCCTTTGTTTGGGCAGTCTCTTCAAACAGTCTCTTTTAGCCATCTATGAGTTTGAGCCAGAGACTAAAGAGACAAAGGGCACTGTGGGCTGATACACATACAATCTTTGTGTGTTCAGCAGGTCTGGCAGGGAATCTCTCCTCACCCTTGCCCTCGCTGAGCAAGTAATCTCTTTCTTTCTCCTCCAGTATTAAAAACCAGCCGTGGCCTGAGCAGACAAAAGGCAGGATCTATACGAGAGCTATAGACCTCTCCTTTGTGTATCCAACTTGGCTGGCTGGCAGGCCCCTTTTCTCTCAGCTTTCATGTTTTAAAGCCGGAGCCGCAGCAGACAAAAGGCAAGATCTATAACCCCATTCTTTGTGTGTGTGTGTGTGTGTGTTCAATGCGGCTGGCAGGCAGGCATATTGACACCAAAGCAAGAGGAACAGTCTCGACCCTTCAAATATTGAGTTACCTGCACGGGCTGCTCAGGTGTTTCAGCTTGGTTGAAACTTGCAAAATACAATAACACATAGAGCTTACATAGCAAGATGACAACACTGCCCTCTCTTTAGCTGATTTATCCATCTTAGTTAAGGACTATTTAATTTCTTGATTTGGCTTTTTTTTTAAATATATCACTTCTGACTAAACATTTTTCTATACAACCTCAATCTTTCTGATACTGGTTTACTTATTACTCAAGAGTAGCATCAAAAACTTGCAGAATCTGAAAAAAAAAGTATTACTTCCAACTTAAAAATTTAAAACAGTTCTTTTCATACTGTAAAATACCAAATAGAATCCTAACCAAACAAAAGAAAACAAATATTTGTGAGCGTGAGTACAATCTGAGTAGTTCAGAAATACTTAAATAATACTTGCACATATTTCACAAAACACAGGCAAAAATGTAATCTAATGGTGAGGGCAAGAAAAAGAAATCAGTTCTCTCAAATATTGATTTACCTGGGTGACTCTGGTGCCCAGTTTGACATAATACTTTTGATAAAAACAAAAAACAACAATGAGTTGCTGCTTAATTTTCTCTTAATCTGAATCTCAAAAGTAAAAAAAAAAAAAAAAGGTCTAACTTCAGGCACAGAAACTTGATTGCAATACCCTGCTATTGCTTGCTGCTAAGACCTATTACATGTTTTGAATTATGCATCATCTGGAAAGGCAACAGAGTTCAAACCTTCTACAATATTAATCTCAATGCAATATGAAGAGCCTTAAAGTAAAACACTTAAATGGCTAAAGCGCATCAACAGAAAACCACACCCATGGCATAGGTCATGGATTTCAAATGGCTTTGCCACAGCGATGTCCTCTGTAATTTTATCCCTTAAGCAGAAATCTATCCCGCCCTAGACACCTTAATTCTGGCAAATTCAATTGCTGTGTCAGGACTCCAGAGACACGTTTCAGCCATTGTCAAGAAACATCGTCTGCTCACAGCTTTTCCTTTTGAGTGACAGGTTATTCTCTTTTACCTGAAGTTTGTTCAGCTGGAATTCAAATGGAAAACCTAGCTACCAGTGTGAGAAGCGAGACGCATTGCATGCCTTGCGCAGGTAATAGCTGTCCAGTTTTTAAGTAGCTGTTTACATGCAAAAACCATTCTGATAGAAAAATACTGAGCTCCAGTTGTTGTCCCAGCTGATTTAACTGATAACAATTTGCACAGGTCGAGAAGAGAGAGACAGAGAGAGTTTCAAGATATAGTTTACTGTGCATGTGAGTGAGAGATTTTCCAGTTGCATCTCAACATCTGCAGACTTCATATTGATATAAACTATAGATCTGTTCTTTTAAAAAATTGATTAGTGTAAAAACTCTGAACATGTGACAAAAGAGAGAGAGAGAGAGAGAGAGAGAGAGATGCTCTACTGCTGCAGAAACATATAAGACACTTCAACCAACGTGCCACTGCAAAATTCCAAAACTCCCCAGTTCCCACCTCACTTACCAGCTCTCCATTGCCCTTTCCCCCCTTTTCATCTGCAAAATCATTCTTTATAACAATAGCGAAGGCAGCACTTTTTGCTGCCAGCATGTTTTGTTTCGGCCTGCCATTGGTGCTGTTGTCGAATTGTTTTTCTGAAGCAGCTGTTCCGTTATTGATTATAGAATTGACAGAGTCTGTGTCAAGGTACCACCTGTGTGAAAGAATCTATAATACAAGACTTTGCTCCAGTCCCGTTTTTCCTGCTTCTGATATCATTGATCAGTCTCAGATTAAAACACAATAACAGCTAGCAGTACAGGCCCTGATATATATTGTTCTGCTGAAGTCTGGAGCTTTTCTATAAGAAATATGTGTGCAGATTTGGGGAGCTATTTCTTAACATAACTTGGCACTGCATTCTGTGATGCTTGTTAGGGATACTTGTATCATCTTGTGTGAAAATGTTCATTAGAATTTGTTAAGTAAATCGGCTTTTTTTTAAAAAACTCTATAGAAAAGTTCTCCCAAGAAATATGTGAAACTCTTACTATTTACCTTGCCAAAACTTTTTTTAAATATAATTCTTATATTAGTATGCTGTAACTAGCATACACGAAAGCTTCAATTTCAAAAGAAGCAGCTATCAACTCTTCAAATTGCCAACTGAAATCATTCACTGTTGGTATTCTTCTTTATTCCTGAATTTTCCTTCAAGCAAAGAATATTATAGGTTTTAACAGTGCTAAGGTATAATGCTCCCAGGGTCCTTAAAATTTCACAATAACTTCTCCACTGCTATACATATATCTCTTGTTCATCTTCAATTTTCCCTTCAAGCAAAGAACATTACAAGAAAATTACCCCTATCTAGTATGCAAATATGGGCAACCCAGACCTGATGGTGATCTGATTCTGTAAAAGAAAAGTCAAACAAAGCTGGAGGGAAACTTTACCCCGGTAGGTGTTTGGTCATACTTCATGAAAAAGCACAGTATTTTTTTTTTCTCAACTCAATGGTTTGGCTTTTCTACCATACTGATACAAGTGCCTAAGTATATCAGGAGTTCATTCATAATTGACTGAAAGTGTAATAAGAAATGGTGGTACAATATTGAGTCCACAAAGAACCATGGATGCAGTGTGATGGAAACTTCATTCCAGTGTAAAAAAAAAAAAACTAGTCTTCAGACAGGGTAAAATAACATTGTTCCTTGAGTATATTTCTGATGTCACTGACCATCTGCTGTGAGCATACTAAACTACACCATCTTTTCATACCTGTATTGCGATAGTTTCTGCTCTCAGATGACCTTGTACTTTGCTTGTGCCCTTTAATTTTAACTACTAGTATCCAAAAATAATGCCATGAAGCCTTTTCTTTTCTTTTGTTGGATGAAAGCACCTTAAGATGCACTACTCCTTAACCTACCAAATCAAAGAAAACCTTCAAGAACTCCAATTCCCAGATGTATAAATTTATGTTTATGTCATAATTTACTAAAATTTCAGTGATTTTGATAGAAATCTGCTGCAGAAAATTATGGAAAAAAAAGGCTCATGTCAAAACGCAGTTCAGGATATCTTGGAATATGAAAAAACCTTTTACTAGTAAACTCCTGATGGTACTATATTAACACAGTAAACAAAATTTCCCAAATGCCAGCATAAACTATCATGTCAGTCTGAAAATGGTGTCAACAAGGCAATAACCTTTATCTAAACTGAAGAAGTGAAACTGAAAAATTACCAAACGTAACCTGTACCAGAGGGTAATTATTTGACAAAAATACGAACCTTATAAAAACTGAAAAACAACCCAAATGTATGCATGTTCACATCAAACCAACAGAAACACGTTCTACAATGCCATCAGTTGCCTTCCATTTCTGGCTCAGAATCAACATTTCTAAGTCAATTTTTTTTCTACTTCTTGCCAATCAAGTCTTTTATATATATCATTTCCTTCAAGGTGCCAGACACAGTTTCCTTAATGTCTCACGTTTTTCGTACCATCTGTGAACTGTATTACCTGTCAGCTGCTTTGTTCTGATGGTACTCTCCATTTTTAACTGCCAACCATCTGTAAAGTCTGAGTATCATCTGGTTCATCACCAGACTGAGCCAACTTTTTTTTTTACAAAGCCAGCAGTCTTATTTCTATTCTTCTGTATAATTTTGTTTCCAAAAAAGCTTATATTTTAAAATGATGGCACATCTTATTCAGATAACTCCTGGATGTTGTCTTCAGTTTTAATAATTTGCCAACTGCATGCTGGTGAACTGTCACTGATTTCCAGTTTTCCCCTAAATGCATAAATATTTTCATTTTCTTTTCCTTGTGTGCCCCTTTCTCCAAAGTAACTGTTTTTTACCAAAAATCTGTTTGTCAATGTCTGTCCTTTTTTTAATTTTTTTTTCTGTAATTATATTTTATTCTGCAAAGTATTTACAAATGTTTTTTCTTAGGAATTCCTGTCCGTGGCTGTTTTTTTTTTTTTTTGCCTTTTTAACTTCTTTTTATGATCACCATTGACACTATCTGCTTTACACATCAGCTGACTGTCCTCATTTTGCTGTGTCTGTCTCTTATTTCTCTAGCCTGTTTTTTTCTCTCTCTGCAGTCTGGTTTGCAGAACTATGCAAGGCTGCCACCTCGATTCTCCAGGTGAGCTTACAATGAACATCAGAGCATCAGCTTATCAAATCAAGTCTCAAGTTCACAGCTGTGACAGAGACTTGTCTTTTTGCAATACAGAAGTCTGGATATTTTTAGATACTCTCAAAGTGTATCAATCATTTGTCTGCCTTTTCATACTTTGCTTTTCTGTCAACAGTACCAGTCTGCTAATCTGGTATTTTGTAGCATCAGATTTCAATTATATTTATCATAATATGAAAGATCGGTGAAATCTGTATTATCTGTACAGCAACTACCGCTAGTTTGCCCATTTTATTTCGTCAACTGTGACACAGTCTCTGTTTCTTCCAAAACTGGTTTCTGCTTGACAAAGTCTGACTCTTTTTTTTTCTTCAGCGTTGCTTGCAGTTGAACCTGGTCATCCAGGTGCTGATACAAAGAAGAGTTTTCATAAAATGTATGTGCAGCCAAGCAAGCAAATCACTTCTCCCATGCTCAGACGAGACAGAAACAGGTTTGACAGCATTTAAGAAGTAACTACCGGATGAGATCAATGAGAATTCCATAACCAAATAGAAATACTGAAGGTTCAGACAGCTTATTGGCATTTTTGTGTCAGTGAACTATATCTTTTGCTATTTAGTTTGATTCTGATTGAACAGAAATACTGAAGTTTTGGTTGGCTTGCATATGTTTTTGTCTCAATAAACAACAATCAGATGTAAACTTTCAACCTAAATCTCTCTCTCTCTCTCTCTCTCTCTCTCTCTCTCTCACACACACACAAAAACACACCATCCTTTTAAAAAACTACCTAATTTTGCTTTTTAATATTTTTTTTAATCACATGTATTGAATGTTTTGCACTGATCAGACTCTGCCTGTCACTTTCCAGACTGGTTTGCAGCTACAGGACAGGCCCACTGATGGCACTCCCATCCAGGTGAACTTTTTTCTACAGGGAGCTCGTTTTCTACTGTGTGCAGCCGAGCAAGCAGATCACATCACCAGGGCTGAGTCGAGACAGAAACAGATTTAAGTGCCAAGAATTGCATACTTCTGTTTATTACCTGACACCAGACTTGTCCAATCAGATTGCAGAAATTTTTTTTGTCGTCAGACGGAAACAGGATAGACACCGCAAAGTTTCTTATGGTGCTTTCAGTAGTTGGAGCAAATGAGAATACTTTTTTTTCTCTTTTTGCAAGGGGAGGAGGGAATGAGGATGGGGACCATGAAAATAATAGAATAAGGATCCAATAGAAGTAGGATGTTAGTAATTGCATACCATAATTAGTAATTCATTGAATAATACTGAACAAAAATCCCTATTTATAACCACTAATAACCCTCTTCTCTAACTTTTGTGAACATTAAAAAAAAAAAAAAAACTCTTCTAGATGAAAGTTGATGTGGTAGAAAGGAAGGAATTCCAACTCGAATTTACACTGGCTTGGATACCCTGGAATGAGCAATGAAAAAAATGGCAAAAGGCATTGAACGGCATGCTGTCTGGATTTGGATTTGTCTGGATGTAGACAGTTAAAGAATGTGTTCTGATTATCAAGGAATGTTTAGTTGTTAATTACTTCTTTGCATGTCTCGAAAACCAAAATGAGACAGCTTTAAAAAAAAACAAAAAACTTCTGGTAAAGCTTGTACCAGCTGTACTGGGTCTTACTTACTTACTTTTCAATGATGTGCTCCTCCATCCCCACCCCATCTTGTAAATACAAGGTCTTTTTAGTAAACTGTCCTTTAACTCATCTTTTGAAATTATTTCCTATTGGTTCAACTCACCCTATTCCCCAATCCCTGACTGTTTTCAGTCTTTCTTTATTTTGTCTCAATTCCCACATCCCACCTTCTAAACCACCTGTTTTGTCCCTCTCTCTTCCTACCCCCCCCCCCCTTTTCTGTCCTACGGAAACACCAAAACCTGCTTCCTTGAAAGTTAATCATTGATCCTTGGTGACCGTACTGATTTAGCTGGTAAGCCCCCATTGAAATTAGGTGATTACCCGATCACTGCTACATTACTCCTCTTATCCTTCATGATAATTCAATAAGTGCCACTCCTTTCTATGAATACCTGGTAACTGGTATTCATAGAACATAAAGACAAACATACCAAATGCATGCACACACGCACTGGGAATCCTTCCTGATTTATTACATTTCCATTAGTTAATGTGGCACTCTGTGTTAAGATGATAGACTTGAATATTTCAATTAATTCACTGAATAAACGGGTAAAACCATCCCTACCAGCTTCCTTTCTCTGATTAAGAAGTAGCCCCTCTGTGAGCCCCATTATTATAATCCAACTTCCTCTCTTTTAACAACTTTGTTAAACTGAGCCCCCCCCTTAAGCCCCTGATTACACGGTTCATAAGTCTTTAACCCACCTCCCTCCACCCTTAAAAATGCAATGCTCCCACCACCACCACTACCACCAACACCACCACCACCAACTTTCTGATTCCTCCCTTTCTTTTAGACCATCTGGTAACCCCAAAGGGCCTCCCTTATAGTCTCCTGGTCACAGGGCTTGCTTACCTGGACTGCAAAAGTCTGGCAGATCTTGTGGCATGTCAGGTGAGAAGAACACTCCCTGACAATCACTGTGCATACCTGAGCAAAAGGCAGTGCTATTGAATTCCTATACATTCACCTGGACAACCCTCCATAGACTAAACTAATATCATTAGTGATAATGCTGCAGACAATGCTCAGTGTAACATCCTAACTTTTGTTTGCAAGGTAACAAGTTGTGGCCTTACCCAGACTGTTATTCTATACTCTTGATGAGCTAGAAAAAAGTATGCCTATATTGTCTTACTTCTAGGAAACTTGTCTTTATATAATCTCACTGCTTACTATTAAGGACACTTCTTCCATTTCTCCGATTTAACAGAAAATTGCTTAATCACATGGATTGGTGCTCAGCATGACATAATGCAATCAACTTTTAACTACCAGAGCACATGCCTTGTGCCCAACATGGAACTGAGTACTTGGCTAGGACTGATTGCCTGAATAGATACTGTGCACCCAGCATTTTATTATGCAATCAATTCCAACTATGTCACCTGAAGACATACTTCTATACCAGTCTGTCACTGCTCTTAACTGGTCTTACTGGCAGTGAACCACTTCTAATTACGGTTAGTGTGAACTGAACCACAGAGCTGTTATCACCTTAAAAAGGGAACTCTGTTTTTCAGCAACCGAGTCACGAGAAAAGTATCTATTTTTTTCCCTCTCCCTCTCTCTCACTCTCTCTCTCTTCATTCCTTTAGAAAGCAATCAACATGACAGTGTCTCAAAAATGTTGGTGCCATTTCTTCTGCATCTTCAACCTTCACATTGTAATTATTTTGGTCTGCTAAGTAAAAGCACCCAGAAGACATATATTCCACTCAGTGAAAACAAAAAGAAAAATGCATCAGTCTGTCTCTGCTGCAATAAGTCACCCTTGACAGAGCCTATTATAATACCAGTGCATTATCATAAATTTATTTCAGTTTCACATGCCAGATTTGTGGGAGACAGCAGCAGACAAACAAGGAAAACATTCGCTTGTGTTATCCTCTGATAAATCTGATTTTATAAGTGACATCTTTGAATTATAAAAAATTGGAAATTGTTTACACAAACAAGAGCATCATTCCATTTAAATAAAATACAGCCTCTGCAATTCTATTTATGATAAATTTTTTTCAAATAAAACATAAACCTGTTTGATTCATAGAATATAAACCTGACTGGTTCATTCTTTATCCATCTACTGAAATCAAATATTTCTAATTACTAAAACAAACATAATGCACTTCTACAACCAGGAATCCACACATTAGATGTTAAATTGCCACATTTGCATCAAAAATGAAAAAAGGGCAACTCTGAAAAGGAAAAAATATCAGTTCTCCCATCTCGCAGTGGAGAAGCCATCATTAATCACGCTCTGTCTTGAGTACATCTTTATCTTTGCGAACCATCACACGACCACCAGAGCATTGCTATTGTCCACTGTCATGACTTGCACTCTAGAACCAGCAAACTGATATTACTTAGCCAGACGGTGGAAAAAAAAAAGACTGTTTCAATCTACTGCCGCATTGTTAAAGTTGAGCAAAGAAAAAAGAACAGAATTGGCATGCATGACAAAACACGCCATTACATTCCCTACACTGCCAACAAACTGATAAAACTTGAAAATTATATCAGATGGTAAAAAAAAAAAGATGGGGGGGGGAGGGGGGAATCGAGCAAGGAGCTGAAAACACAATTAGCATGCCTAACAGAACTTGCGTCAAGACTTACAGTAGACTAATAAAGAACCACCAACCTGATTTTACTACAGTCCCCAATCCAAAACTCTTCCTAACAACGGAAGCACACCTTTTCTCTGAAATCTGTAATTACTTAAAGTTTTTTTTTCTTTTTTTTTTTGGGCTAAATAGACAGAAATAACAATTTGCAATTCAGTATTCTTTTTTCTTTTATAAATAATCTCCTCACCCTTTAAAATCTGTTGTGACAAATAGTCATCTTTAATTTTTTTCTGAATCATTATTTCTTTTTTCATAATGCACAGAGCATTTTCTTCCTAAACATTTGTAACATTTTCTTCCTTATTGTCCGAGAGAGAGAGAGAGAGAGAGAGAGAGAGAGAGAGAGAGAGAGAGAGAGAGAGAGAGAGAGAGAGAGAGAGAGAGAGAGAGAGAGAGAGAGAGAGAGAGAGAGAGAGAGAGAGAGAGAGAGAGAGAGAGACTTCTAAGGTTTGCGTAATTGCTACACAGTGTAAATTGAAAAAAAAAATGGACATGCTTCAGTATCTATATCAAACAATACACCTTGCACAAAAAAAAAAAAAAAATGGAATAATATTGTTGAATTTCCAATACAACATACAGATAATGGACCTGAATTTTCTGTAAAGCTCTGATGATCAACTTGAAACATTTGTAAGAAATCTATTCACGCCTATGTTACAACAGGTGTTCAATCTTTCACAACAATTGGCAGGTGCAAATACAGAAATCGAGAGAAAAAGTGGAACAAATTCTTCTCACAAAACCTTTTATTAACCTAAATTGAAATACAACAAAAAAATAACTTAGAACACACAGATGCTGATTGTTAAAAGCAAAAGCGGAACAAATTCTTTCCATTACTTCATTTCATTACTAATGGAATACTTCTGGTAAATTGAAATTGCAAGAAAAATCAGACAAAGAACAGATAGTTTGCAGTTTATCACAAATCTAACCCTTCTATCAGGAATCAAATATTTTGCATGTGAGATAAGGAACCATTGCAGTGGGTGTGAGATGATCAGGTGGAAGAACCAACCTCTCCCCCCCCCCCCACCTCAGTATCAGTTAAGTTCACCCCATAACTCTATGCAAAGAACACTGAAGTCACGTCTGCAAATGAAGGCAGATATTTTTTATATTATTTGACTTGTTATAGACAACAGTGGACCGGGGTGGAGGGGTGGGGTCACCACAGGGTGGCAGGGTGGCGGCACCACTCCCACACTTTCTGAGATACCCTCTCTCTCCCTTAAAAAAACTATTTTGAGCAAAGCAAGACAAAATTAACCAATTTTCTATCCTGAGTAGTAAAATTGCACTCATCTACTGTTTTACATTTGCCAAGTGAATAATAAAAAAAAAAGCAAAAAAAAAAAAAAATCCTTGTCACCTTCCCCCCCCCCCCCCCTTAGGAAAATCAGAAACCTTCCATTGAGTGATTCCTCCTATGTTTAAATCTCCAGTCCTCAATTATTCCCCTAAGAAACCCTTCTAGCATGAACCCTCTTGTAGTATTATCTGTCTCCTTGCTGGAAGCATGTTAGGAATGCCATAAATATGGAGGGCTCACAATGACAGGAGTATTCTACCTGACATTGCTCGGTTCTGCATGATGGATAGAAATAAATACCTGGGATTGTAAAGAGAGCATTCAAGTGGTGACACATGCAAGACAGTTTCTGTCTGCATCATAAAGCAAAATGCCCACGTCTAGTACTCCTCAAAAGCAATGTACATTTCTATTCATATATGTTTCTATTCATGTTTCCATTTCCTACCCCCCCCCTCCCCCCCCCCCCCCCACACACACACACACACACACACACTTCAGGTACTGCTGTTGATATGAAAAACACAAATAAAGATAGTCTAAGAGAATGTGAGAAAGCTTTACTTCTATTCATACACGTAAAAACTTAATCCCAAAAGGAATCCTTCTACACACTCTCTTTTCTCATTTCTGCATGATGGTTAGATGTATGCAATTAATAGCAGTATCTCTCAACGATAATTTTCATGAGATCCTCTCTTGCATTGCAGAACATGTGTAATACTAAGAGAGTATCACTCTTAAGGGTAATCAGTGGTAGAAACATTTTACATAGAGCTACTTTCACCTTCTTTTTCACTTGTCAATGCTGAAATTTTCTTTTATGGTCTTGATACCATCTCTCTCTCTCTTTTGTTTGCACACACACACACACACACACACACGCACGCACACACACACACACACACACGTGATATGCCAAATGCATTATGCTAAAAAAAAACATGAAATTTATGAACATTTCAGGGATGGGAAAATCAAGGTGTCTCTAATGACTATACAAAAAAAAAAAACCAACCATATCATATGTACCTGCTGACTTAAGAATTTTACTTATTAACATGAAAACAGAATTTAACAGATTTCTGAGAAAATGTATCTGTTAACTGCACAAAAGGGGGTAGGTTTATAAAGTTAGGGTTTTGTTCATCTGACATAAACAATTGGTGAGAAGGCTGAGGAACATTAGCAATAATTTATAAAAAGCTATGGAACTTACTAGTAACCAGCAGCTTTACCAGCATAGAACTTTACTGAATTCACAGAAATTCCAGGAAGTATTTAGAAAAAAAAAAAAAAAAAAAATTCAAAATTTGCTGCCACCTGGTGGTCAAAGAGAAACTATGTATTTTTCACTGGCCAAGGATGCCAAGGTAAAAAAACTTGAACATTTAGAATATAGATGAAAACCAAAAAAACTTCCTTTTTCTACAATTAATTAACACAAGGACCATTATAATAAAGATGACCTCATCAGACAGGGTTTATGTTCACACTGTCAGTGTATTAAAAACTGATGCCAGACTGTAAGTTAAACACAACTTAGGCTGTATTCCCAGAGCTTTTAGATCGATCTATCCCCGTGGGGAGTCTCACTAGATTACTGTCAGATAATCCGGCTTAAATGTCTGTCCCGCCTACTACAAGCTGTAAGGGGGTAATTAACTTTCGCGTCCGCCCGGCTGACAGCTATTTAGTGTGAACCCCCAGGGAGTTAGTTCGATTTAAAGTAGATCGATCTAATCTCTGGAAATGGGGTCTTAATTGTAGCTGGGGAGATGAATGTGCAGATTAATAAATTTTTTCAGTCATAACAAAGTTAGGCAAGGAAAGAAAGACCTGAAATTTAAAAAAAAATGGAAAAATTTTTTTAAAGAATAAATAAAAATCTGCATCACACCGGGAGGTATCTGTGTGGCAGCCACTTGTATTTCCATTCTAATATACTCAAACAAATATTAAAAGTATACATTAGCAGGCATTATCATAACAAGCCAAATTGTGAATAAAAATAAACAAAAGCACTGAATTTACACTCACATTTTCTTCAAGAACAATAGCTTCTGTTGGTGGAATGGTGTGTGTGTGGGAGGGGAGGGGGGGGAGTGCTTCTTCCCTCTCTTCAGTCTTCACTCTCTTCTAGATATCTATCTCTCTGTCCCTTTCTGTTGTAAGAAGAGAAAATATATATTTATATATATATATATCTTTTTCTTAATTTTGAAAATTAATTTAAAATTAATTTAAAGGAAAAATTAAGCATCACTGTTCTTAAACATAAAAAAAATCTAACCGAGCTTTTTTTTAAACACCTATGCGTCAAAATTATATAGGTCTATGTCTTTGATTTATATTTGCCTTTTTTCACTCTCTAAACAAGGTATCAAACAGCTTAGTCCTTTTAATCATTACTGCATCAACATGAAAAAAAATCATACATTTGTAGCAAAATACAACATATTTTGTAACTAGGAATAAAATATAAAATGAATTGAATGGTGTATTGGACATGGTGACAAAAAAAAAGCAAAATCTCCACATCACAGCCATGGCAAGAAATCACTGAAACTTGATTCCAGCCTCACGGGTTGAAACCAGATTTTTTTTTTTTTTCACCAACAAATATCCTGAGATTTTTTTTTCACCAACAAATATCCTGAATCACCCTATCTCATTCCTGCAAGGACACAGAATATGAGAACTGGCTCAAGATTAGCACAGCAAAACTGAAAACCAAACCAGAGTCTCTGGCTATCTTTAAAAGCAGAGAAGACCACAAGCGAGTCGAAACGGCCAAATTCCTGTATCTTTTTCTGTCCAAGCCAGATAGCCCAAAACTCTTGACTCTTTTCTAACCACAAACACATTTCCAGCACAGAATTTGCTGTACTTCTTGTTTGTCGAGGCAAGATAACTGAAACTCTGACACTGTCAATTACAAACTGAACCACAATGACATAAAACCATGGCCACTGAACAAAGCAACAAAATGCCAAGGGTAATATAACAGTAATATACATGCAGGCCCGTAGCCAGGGAGGGGGGGGGTCAAAAGAACCGCCCTTTTTGTCGGGAAAAGGTTTAATCTGGGTAAATTTTGATCTATGTGCACTAAGGATTTATTGTAAAAGGTTCACTCTTTTGGAAAAAGAACCCCCCTTTTGAAATTGTTGGCTACGGGCCTGACATATCTGTATCATTTTTAAAAGAAAAAGAAAAAAAATGTTCATATTCCAGTATCTCTCCCTATCAGAAAGCTTAAATCCTATCTACCTAAAATGATACTCTAGACAATATATGTACCTATCTATTAGTGCTAACTTCCAAAGCTAACTACATCATCTCATTCACATATTGTTTCCATACACATCTTTTTAAAATACAATTATGTTAGAATTGGCATACAAACATAATTAAATTTTCTTAAGAAAAACAGTACCCAAACCAGCATTTCAAGTAAGTTTTGGTCTGTCTGCAAGAAGGGCTTGCTTAAAACTAGTATCTAGATCTGTTTCAAAACATATTATCAATTAACAACTAACGACTACACAGTCCAGAAAAATATTCTTTATAGTAATAGTAAACATATTTTACTATTGATAATAAAACTATTTCCATTAACAACACCCTCTTACTGAACAGAATAATAAAATAGAATAAAAAAAATTCTTCTATTCCAGTAATAAGTGAATTATCAATTCTACAACATAAATGTACTGTTCATTCTGAGAAACTCTCTACAATCAAATTATCACTTTTGCACTGGTATATAAATGTTTAGCTCTTATCTTCATTATTCAATCTTTGGTCTAACATCAATACTGCTACCTTAAAAACAATCTTACTTCTTCTAGTCATACCGGTATTTCTCATTGTCTTGCTTCTGGTTCGGAAGAGCTCTGCGAAAGTGATCTACTAGTATTTCAAGGATTGTTATTAAATCATGACGTTACATAGCAGGATAGAAACAGCTGGTAGAGAAATGATCTGATGGCAGGCAGGATATATAATAGGTCTGGAAAATCAATTGTGTTTTATGCATTGTATTTTTCATGCCATCCTTGTTCCGTGTATAGGTAGTGGCCATTTATGCAGTGACATATATGTGCATATAGATGCTCACGTCCCTGTTTACACCCATTGACATGGTTCACAACGATACCAACATGGTTCACATTATCTAACTCTACAATTCTGCTGCCAGCAAAGTAACAACAAGACTTTATTTCTTAAAGCACTTGAGTTGTTAAGTAAATTGTCCCTTCACTAGGTTTAAATTTGAGCCCTATTACAGTCAGTTTTAATTTTGCTAAATTAATTGAAAAATTCTAACTACATGTATGTACATTCATATTGCAGTCAATTTTTATGGTAAGTTTGCAGCCAAGCTGAGTCAGCCCATCTCTGTGCAACCCATCTCCAAGCTAGGTTCTCCTCTGTTCTTCACTGATGGGCACAGCACATGTTGATCTTCAGCTGGTAACAGAGCGTATACATTTACTGGTGATGTACTGCAGCAAGCTTTGCTGTAACAGACAGCCTGTTGGCATGAATACCAGGACAGTTCAACACAACTTGTATAGAAACACACCTTTTGAATCACTCAACTACATTGTACCATTTTTCATTTGATCAATCAACTAATATATATGCATTACACTCTTTATTTATTCATCTCCCCATTAATATCACTCTGACATCTTTCAAAGAAAAATAATCCACAGCCACTTTATCAAAGCGATTTACAAACTGTAAAATGAGAAATTATATAAGTGTACAAGATAGGAGGAGGAGAAGATAAGTATGAAACAACGCAATTTCCACTCCCACCAATATTTTTCTTTAAGTTAGCTTTCACAATAGTAGACATTTCCGGAGCATGGCAGATTCTATACATCTGAATGGTGGTATATATGTTAAGAATTGTAAGCATTAAACACAGGGGGTTTGAGAAGATAAAAAAAAAATCATTCCTCACTGTCATAAGAACACATGGCTTACATTAACAGTTTATCTATTTGGAAATTATACTAAAATACCCAAGACAATATTCAATTTGGCAAGCAAGAAATAGTTTTTAATTACTATAATAAAGCAATTTTATTTCATTTCTAATTTAATCATAACAGAGTCTAGCAGTGTGAATTAATTTATATGATGTATGATCAGCAGTTTCCAGATAATGATATCCCAAGCCTTACAATAAAACAACATATCAGGGCTTTTCTTTATTTCAAGAAAAAAAAGTGTACTTACACATACACAGAGAGAGAGAGAGAGAGAGAGAGAGAGAGAGAGAGAGAGAGAGAGAGAGAGAGAGATTGAGCTTATGAGGCATGCAGGCACAAGAGAAAATCACACCAAAAACTCAGCAGGAATAAGAAAGAGGAAGAGCAAGAATGGATGGGGTAAACATAAAAATGAGATGCTGATACTTAAAAAGATCCTGCACTGTCATATCCTACGTTAGCTCAGAAGCAGGAGGTCATAATTGTATGCAAAGGGACAGTGCAATGAAAAAGGGGGGAGGGGGGGTCACACAGTGTCCTGTACAAAGGGGATGTTTCCTGTTCAATGTAAGTTTTAGCATATCTTAAATTTATTCCTGTAGTTTTTAATCAAAATGCTCCTCATACAACAGCTGTTGCCAATGATTCTCTGGCTGAACAGAAGTAATTAGTCAAGGAGTTCTTAGTAAGAGAATTGATGTGTATAATAAGTAATCGCTTTGGCAGAGACCCTCTGATTGGAGCAGAAGCCAACTGCTCACAGGTGGCTTTGTGGCATAAAAATATTGCAAGGGAAAGTAGGGTGGTGAGTTGGAGCAAAGATTGCAAATGCCTCTCTCTTAGCTTCTAAGATGGCCCGCCCACCCCCCACCCCCCCAAAAAAAAAAATGAAAATGTGTTATGAGCAAAACCAGACAAAAACAAGTAATTTTCCAGCCCCGTTTCAAACATATTTGTTACAATGTTTGTTATAGTTAAAATTGCCCTTGTCTGCTGTTTATATTTGCCAAATGAAACCAGACCATTTTTTTCTTGTGCTCAGGTTTTTAGGCCTCTTGTGTTTACTTTCTTTTATTCTTGAAACGATGTGCTTCCTTTTCTTTGAATAAATCTTGTTAAAAATCCTTTTTGTTTTGATTTAAAAAATGGGGCTTACATGTTTATCTATTTCATTTAATGGTTTCATTTCCATTTTTGAAAATGAATTCAACACTTCTTTGACACATAACATAATTATCTTATACCCCCTTCCCCCCTAGAGCAGTTGCTTGAATCGTAATTAATTTGATCTAAAATTTAATTTTTAAAAAAATTGTCTCCCCTTATTTTCATTACGGCTGGTCTAAATTATTTAAAACATACATCTGTTTCCTTCAACTGCTTACATCCTTGAACCTGTTCACGCCTTAGTTTCTCTTCTATTTCCCTGACTGAGCCTCCCCCCCCCCAACACCCTGAATGCTCTCTTCAAAGATCTAACACAAATACAAATACACATAACCACAAGGCAAAAACAGGAAACAGAGTTAATATTCCATCCAGCATGTCTTCATTCTGAGCCCCCTTCTCTGGATTGCAACCTTTAAATAAAGTCCATCTGTGCTTTCTCCCAGCTGTCTCCTTCCCTGCCAGACCACGTGTCTCGGGCCTTTTAAATACCCTCTAAATAACACCTGGTAACTTGAATAGCAAAATTACCAACCGAAACCGATCGTGAAGATAAAACATTAGGTCTTTGTCACTCGCTCAGTGTATAACATGTTATATATCGTATGTGAATGTTCATTTTTATGACTTTTTGGTACTGAGAGAGCGAGAACCATTGAACAAGAAAAGTAAACAAAGCGTGGTCGCTGAATTCCTTCACTCACCTGGGCAGCGTGTAGCAAACACCTGTTGAATTCTACGCTTAGTTTTCCTGGAATTTTACGTGAACCAGCCTTCAAATCATTCGCTGCCTTCACTGGGTTTTCGACCCAGAAGTTCAACAACTCATTGCTGAGCCAAGTCCTCCGGATTCGACGGAAAGAGACAACTAGTCACGGTCACCTGTCTCTGACGTCGAACCAGGAAGCCATCTTTGCGGAGCTCAGCCATCAAGAAACGAATTGCCCGCGAAACTTGCCGACAAGTTTCAGCTTGGGTGTCGAGTTACAACACCCAGTTTTATACTGATCATGAATGCTATACTCACATATATGAGGCTCTCAGGGTAACCTGTGTTAGATGATCGATGTCTTGGCGAGATTCGGGTCTTTCTGGGACAGAAGGTTCTACCACCAAGTGTCCCGTTTCTTGTCTCTGTGCGCTGCGACGGCGGCCAGCTGCCATCAGGCGACCTCATGAATATTAATGAGTATCTAGGAGGAAGGCGTGTCGTTCGCGATATTCCTGTTCGACTGCCGTTGCGATTTTGAGAATATTTTTTGTAGAGATCTTGATAGCAATTCTTGTGGTTTTCCATTTTTAGAAAAAATAAATAAATAAATAAATAAATAAATAAATAAATGAGGGAGGTTGAATAAAAGTTTCTGACACCAGACATGTTTTAATTATAATTACTTTTTTTTCTGTAGTTTTTATGTTGCTTATCTTGTCTCAGATTTCTCTGTTTATATTTTATTTATTCATCTGTTCTATCATTATCTCTTTCCTGCAAAATATTAAATGTTGTAGTTTTCTGTAGTTTTTATGTTGCTTATCTTGTCTCAGATTTCTCTGTTTATATTTTATTTATTCATCTGTTCTATCATTATCTCTTTCCTGCAAAATATTAAATGTTGTTGTTGAGGTCTCACTCCAGCTAAAGTCATAATGCACATGTTGTTAAAGGCAAAGGCCAACTAACCGCGTTTGAAAATGTCCCAAACTCATATAGAGAGCTTATTATATATTTTCAGTCCACATCTTTTCTTTAAAGAGACAAAACCGCTTAAATAAAAGTAACCGATGTTGATATTTTCTGATATGTGCAGGACGTTGTGTTAATCTAACTGACTGCTCAGTGATTTAAACTTGATCATTTAATTAGAAATGGTATAAAAAATAAATGATAGTGCAGGTGTCCAAATGTGTACTGTAGGCCTACTCTACTGATAATTGTCAAATAAAGTTAAACTTCGTATAAGATTATTTTCAAAAGAGACACCAAAATAATTCTTTGAGTTTCAAAACACGTATTCGAGGGAAATAATGGATTAGAAGGTATAATTTTAATGACTTTTTTTATGTGGAGCCGAATTTATGCACGACCGTGTACAATGTGTTCGTGAAG